>NW_006408582.1:13388368-13406905 GCF_000296735.1 Chrysochloris asiatica
CTAATCAAAATGTCTGTGGCTTAATCCACCAGCCACTCCTTGAAAAACCCTATAAAGGATCACTGTGAGTCAGAACTTTCTCGATGGCACCTAACTATATATATGTATTCATATCGACTATGCTACCAGAGCTCCTACACATGCTTGTGTGTGTGCGTGTGTGAGTGTGCATGTGTGTAGGAGCTCTGGTAGTGTAGTGATTATGAATTAAGCTGCTAATCTCAGGGTCAGCTGTTCGAAACTACCAGATATTCCGTGGGAGAAAGATGAGGCTTTCTGCTCCCATAAACATTTATAGCCTTGGAAACCTTTTACAGGGTCTCTATGAGTTGGAAACAACTCCACGGCACAGAACCACCACCACCAACCACCACCATGTGTGTATGTGTGTTTGTGTTGTTGTTAAGTGCTAAAGAGTTGGTTCTGAGTGGCTCTGTATAGGGTTTCTGAGGAGTGGTTGGTGAGCTGGAACCACTGACCTCCTAATTAAACCAACTTTGTAGTCCAACACCTTAACCAACAGTGCCACACCAGGATTCCATATATATATATGTGTGTAAGATAAGGATTGAACTTCTAACTGCAAAGCTGGCAATTCAAACCTATACAGGGCTCCTACTAGTCCTGAGCAATGGTGGTAAAAGAAAAAAAAAGGATACAGTTAAATGAGCTGTTGGCTGATCAGACTCAGCACAGTCATCTTGAACTTTTGCAAGCAGTTTTATAAATAGACAGCAGCCTGATAATGCAAATGCACACTGGTGATCCGCAGCAAGAAAGGTATGATTATTTCTTCTCCCCACACTCCTCTGGTGGGCAGAAACATGGTCATCCCCCACCTTCATCTACCCTCAGCACAGCCCCTCCTTTCCCAGATGTCAGAGCCACACAGTTGTGAGCCCACCACTGTACTCATTGTTCTCTGCACCAACCTGGGACCTGAATCCAGTTGAGCTCTGCTTCTTCAGATTTGCAGAACATATGGAACTGTTCCCAACCAGTCCTAGACTACATTGAACTCTCATAACCAATCATCCTGTCCTCAGCTGTCCTCTGGGCCTCAAGGCCCCTGAACTCAGCTACCTTCAGGACCTGCACTACTTCCAGACTGGGTACCCTGAACATAGACAACAGGTAGGCCTGTCAGAACTTCATCTAGACTGGGAATGCCACTGTCACATCCCTCTCACTCACCTCATGAGAACCTTGGCTTGCAGCAGCTCTCAGAGTATTCCCCTCTCTGGGTTCAACATCTGCCCTATTTGTTTGTTTGTCTTTATTTTCATTTTTTTAACTTGTTTAACTTTTTCTTCTCCTTCCCTTCCATTGTTTCTTATCCCTTATATCTCCACTTTTGTTTCTTTTCCCCTTCTCCCTGTCCTTTTCTTCTTTCATTTTTTCTCTTGATTTTTTAAAAAAATGTTCTATAGGCTCTCTCTTTTCGTCTTCCCTCTTTGAGTCTTCTTTAATGTTTTTTCTTTCTTTTTATTTTCTTCCTTATTTTTGTTTTCCAAGATTTTATTTTCTCTTGTTAGCTGTTATATTGCTTTTTCTGGCTGCTACCATTCATTTTCTTTTTTCTACATTATTTTCTTTTTTCATTGTTATTTGCTAGCTTGCTTGTTTCTTTGGGGGGGGGGGTGCTTGCATGTGTGTGTGTTTTCACTTACTACTTCACTTTATGTGAGATAATAACTGTGCCCACACAGCCCAGACACAGCTGTACCCTCTACGGCCCCACCCACTTGGTAAGAGCCAATACCAGCTCCTATAGTACCTGATCAATGATAGACAGCAGTCAATACCAGTCAAGTTCCATTCTCTAATTAAACCCACCAGGAGACAAGTGATGAATGCCTAAGAACACACAAACATACAGCTATCAATTAGATGCAATTACAATAAGACCAAAGGACCTCTGGTAGCACAGTGGTTATGAGTCAAGTTATTAATCTCACAATCCACAGTTTGAAATCTCACTAGTTATTAATCTCACTGCCAGTCATTCCATGGAAGAAAGATGAGGCTTTCTGCTCCAATAAAGATTTACAACCTTGGAAACCCTATACAGAATTGCTATGAGTTGGAACTGACCAAGCACACAACCACCGCCATCACCACCACCACCACACAATGACATCATAATGTCTCAGAGATGATAGACAATTTCAGTTCACAATAGAAAAAAGAGTTGCATTAACAAATGGCCAATATTCAGAGCCAGAAAATATTTCAGAGGAATAAAAGGTTTTGAGACTACTTGAGAAATAATTCAAATGAATGATCATCTAGGTACCTTCAATGGATTGAGAAGAAAATCAAGGAAGTGCCAAGGGAAACACAGAAAAACTTTAAAAAACTAAACTTTAAAAAACTTGAAAAGAATTCAGGAAAACACTATTAAGAATAGACAAAATAAATGAAAAATTAGAAATCATGCAAAACTTGCAAATATAAATCCAGAAGATTAATACTAAGATTTCATAAATAAATGATGTATTAAAAAGGCAAAAGAATAGCTTTGAATCAATAAAAGGCTAAATTAGTGAGTGAGAAGATAAATTACTCAATGCTAGTCTACTAGAAGAACAAACAGAAAAAAAAGAAAAAGCATGAAGAAAGACTAAGATTTATGTAGGACACTATGAAGAGGAATAACTTATCAGTAATCAGAATTTGGTGAAAATAGGAGACCAAAAAAAAAAAAAAAAAGCCTGAAAAAATTTTCAAGGAGTTATTGGAAGAAAAAAACAATAATATCATGAAATATGAGAAAATAGCATTTCAGAAGCTCAACGAACCCCAAACAGGTTAGGCCTCAAAAGGAAATCACCAAGACATAATGTAATCAAACTTTTCAAAGACAAGAAAAGGATCCTGACAGCAGCTCAGAAAAAAATGATTACCTACACATGAGAACCAATAAGCCTAAACTCTGATTTCCCAACAGACACTACACAGGCAAAATGGCAATGGAACAACATATAAAAAAATCTGAGAGAAAAAAAAATGCCAACCAAGAACCATATACCCAGCAAAGTCCCTCAAATACAATGGTGTAAGTAGGACAGTTCCAAATAAATAGAAGTTAAAAGAATTTGTAATAACAAGAATAACTCTATGAAAAATACTAAAGGGTGTTCTTTCCACTGAGAAACAACAACAAAAGACAACAACTTGAGATTAACATACATGAAAACACCACCCAGAACTCAATCCAGATATATGTTCATATTTTTAAGTGTTGTTGAGTGGGTTCCAATTCATAGCAACCCTGTATTGGGTTTCCAAGGAGTGACTGGTGCATTTGAACCATCAAACTTGTGGTTATTGGTTCAATGCTTATCCAACAGTACCACACTATACCTCCAAATCCAAATATAAAAGTATCCAAAGGAAAACAAAGCTACATGATTGAAAATATATAATGAAGACAGCCACAAAGTAAAATGAAGAAATAGTTAAACTACAGAACTTCTAATTGGTGATGAAATCAAATAGAGTTCAAGATAAAACAGACTATGTTAGTCTAGGAAAGCCATAACAAATTACAGGATAACCTCAAATAAAATTAATACATGTCATCACAATAAAAAAGGAAAACTGTAAATATTTAGTAAACATTAAAACAACAGGAATAAGGAAAATAGCTAGAAACCCAACAAAAATTATGAATTCAGCACAGAATATTATGTGGAACAAAGAAACCATCAGCATCACACACATACACTGAAAAAAAAAAAAAAAACAGCAAAATGACAATAATCAAGTCATACATATCAATAATTACAATGAATAGCTAGTGAGTAGAAGAGTGGATACGAAAAGTAGATCTTTCAATATGCTGTCTTCGGGACATACACCTTACACACAAAGACAAAAATAGACAAAAAAAATCAAAGGATGGAAAAATTACATCAAGCTAAGGATAATAAAAAATGAGCAGGAGTGGAAAGTTTGTGAATAGCTTTAGAGATAAGAAAACATTCATGTGGCAAAAACCTACCTGTGGTTCGAGCAGACAAAGATGCAATTCACTTATTTATCTTTTTCTTCCAACCAACATACAACCTCAGAAAATCTACTTTCCAGGCATTAGAAACCTCTTGGAAGTTGTAAGTCAATGAGGGAGGTATGTCCTGTAACCCCACTATGGCAGGATGGGATCCAAATCTTCAAAGTCAACTCTGGTCAGCCCTGGACTGGGTCTCACTAGGAGAAGGGAATAAAAAGATGCATGGGGTAGAGGGTCAAAAAACAAAGGAGAAGAAAAAGAGGTGGGTGATTTGTGGGGGCCTGCTCTCTGAATGCAGCATGGCCAATTTGAACTTTTTCTGGTGATTGTGAAGGAAAGAGGCCAGCAGATGGCAGAGCACACTGTCTATTGTTGGAGAAAGAAAACATTTATTTTTAGTCCCACCCCATCCTGCTGTGTGGAGTGCTTTTGTCATTGTTATTGCTGTTATTGTTTTGGGTTTGGTTTTTCTTTATAACCAATATCTGCTAAAATTACTCTGAATTGAACTGTATGAACAATGAACAGAGAAGCTCAACTCCTGTTCACACCCACCAAAAAGCAATTGGTGAGTGCCAAAGTATACACCAACATATATTCATCAAAATAATACAAATGCAACAACACCATAATAACTAAAAGGCAGCCAAAAATTTCTGCTCAAATACAGAAAAAAGGCAGAGTAGCTTAAACAAATTTGCAAGAAGAAAAGCTAGAAAATGCTTGTGAGAAAGAAGAGGCACTGGAACTACCTGAAAAGATTCAGTAGAATGATCTTGAGATACATTCCAATGTTCCATAGAAAGTTCAAGGAAAATAAGGAAGAATACAGAAAAGCACTATAGGAACAATCAAATAAAATAGATATAGCATTGGAGACAATACAAAACCTGTAATCAGAGGTCTAGATGACCAGTACTAAAATATCAGAAATGGACAATACACCGAAAGGACAAAAAACTAGAATTGAAGCAATGAAAGTCAGAATTAGTGAGCTTGAAGACAAACCTCTCAATACTGCTAACATAGAAGTACAATTAGGAAAAAGATTGAAAAAATCTGAAGAAATCCTAATATTCATATAGGATAGCATGAAGAGAAATAACCTATGGGTGATTGGAATTTCAGAGCAGGAAGAGACGAAGAAAACCACAGAAAAGATAAAGTGCTTCTGGAAGGAAATTTCCTTGACATCATGAAAGATGAGAAGATAAGCATTCAAGAACCTGAATGAACCCCTGGCAGGATAGACCCCAAAAGAAAATCACCAAGACGGATCATAATCAAACTTTTCAAAATCAAAGATAAGGAAGGAATCATAAAAGCAGCTAGGGAAACTTTGTTATGTTACCTACAAAGGGAAACCAGTAAGATTAAGCTCTGATTTCTCAGCAGAAACCATACAGGCAAGAAGGCAAAGGAGAGACACAAAAGTCTGAAAGAAAAAAACTGCCAACCAAGAATCATTTACCCACCAAAGCTGTCCATGAAGTTGATGGTGAAATTAGAACAATTCAGGGGAAAAAAAAAAAGTTAAAATACTTTGTAAAAGTCAAGCCAATGCTCCAAAGTATAGTAAAGGTATTTTGTTGGACTGAGAAACAAGAGCAATCACCAACCAGAGATTGACATACATGACAATACCACCCAGAACTCAGTCCAGATATGGAAGTGTTTAGAACAGAACAAAAATACAAGACTGAAAATAGGGAATTGGGATGTCAATCTATGATCAGGAAAACTACAAAGTGAAGGGAGGCAAAAGTATAGTTATAGAACTCCCAGGTTGTGAGGAGGTCAGGTAGATTTCATGATAAAACAGACTATTTTAAAATAAGACAGAAATTAATAAAGTACAGGATAATATCAAAGAAACTTAATAAACCTTCATATCAAATTAAGAAAAGGAAAATCCAAGAAGATTTTGGAAACATTAAAACTATGAAGAAATTGACAAGAAAAAAACTCAAACATGAACTCGGCACAGGAAAGCATGCAGAACAATGAAACCAACACCACCACCACACACAAAACAAAACAAAAGAAAAAACAGCAAAATGACAGCAACTAATCCAAACCTCAGATATCGATGTTGACGCGTTCCATTTCATTTTTGACAACTTCCAATTTTCCCAGATTCATACTTCGTACATTCCATGTTCTGATGTTCAATGGATGTTTACAGCTGTTTCTCTTCATTTTGAGTTGTGGCCCATCAGCAAATGAAGGTTCTGTGCGCTTTTCTCCCCCGAACTTAACTCTATTCACGTCATCATGGTCAACTCTACTTTGAGGAGGCATTTTTTTCCCCAGTGGCATTCTGAGTGCCTTCCCACCTTCCAGTCCTGTATCTGACAATGTTTCTCTGCTATTCATAGAGTTTTCAGTGACTAGTGATTCGGAAGTAGTTTGTCACTCTTTCTTCCTAGTCTGTCTTTGTCTGGAAGCTCATCTGAAACCTGTCCACCATGGGTGACCCTACTGGTTATTTAAAATACCAGTGGCATAGCCCTCAGAATCACAGCAATGCAAGCCACCACAGCACAACAGACAGACGAGTGGTGGCCAGTTTTATGTTGATACTATCACTTTAAATTTCAATGTCAATCCTGATATAATCAAGATGGTCTCTCCTGATACTATCAGTCCTGATACAATCAAGATGTTCTCTCCCAAGATGGCGGCTCCTGGAACAGCTGAGTGTCTTGATCCAGAATACAATGGATTTCTTCATTCTTCTTGGATCAACTATCAACACTCATGGAAGCAGCAGTCAAGAGATCAGACGACGTATTGCATTGAGCAAATCTGCTTCACAGGAACTTTTTAAAGTGTTGGGGAACAGAGATGTCAGCTTGAGGACTAAGGTGCACCTGACCCAAGCCATGGTATTTTCAATAACCTCATATGGATGCAAAAGCTGGACAGTGAATAAGGAAGATCGTAGAAGAATTGATGCCTTTGAATTGTGGTGTTGGAGGAGAATACTAAAAGTGCCATGGGCTGCCAAAAGAACCAATAGATCTGTTTTGGAAGAAGTGCAGCCAGAGTGCTCCTTGGAGGCCAGGATGGCTAAGCTTCATCTCTCATACTTTGGACATATTGTCAGGAGGGAACAGTCGCTGGAAAAGGATGTTATTCTGGGTAAGATGGAGGGTCAGAGAAAAAGAGGAAGACCCCCAACGAGATGGATCAGCCAGGTGGTATCACTGATGGCATCAAGTGTGGCAGCGGTAGTGAGGTTGGCCCAGGATCGGACATTGTTTCGTTCTGCTGTGCAAGAGGTCACTATGAGTTGGTTCTCACTCGATGGCACCTGATGACAACAACAACAACAACAATCCAAACCTATCAAAAATTACACCGAATGTCAATGGATTATATGCACCAGTCAAAAGACAGACAGTAGATTGGATAAGAAAACAAGGATCGTTCAATATGCTAACTACAGAAATACACCTTACACTAAAAGACAAAAACATATTAAAATTTAAAAGATGAAAAGATACATCAAACTAATTGCAATCATAACCACAACAGGAGTGTCAATATTAATCTCTGATAAAATAAACTTTAAGGCAAAATCCAGCATAAGAGACAAAGGACACTATTTCATGATTAAAAGGTAAATTGAACAAGAAGACATAACTATAATAAATATCTATGCTCCCAATAAAAGAGCCTCAAAATATACCTGTCAAACTTTTATATAACTGAAGAAAGAAACAGGAAACTCTAAAATAATACCAGGAGATTTTAATACATCACTTTGAAAAAAGAAAACACAACCACAAAAAAAACTCAACAAAGACAAAGGAACTAAACAACACAGTAAATCAACTTGACTCATAGATTTGTAAAGAGCATTATTCAACCCAACAACAGCACAATATGTATTCTTCTTCAGTGCACCTGGAACATTCTCCATAATAGACAATGTGTTAAGCCTCAAAGAGAATCTCAAAAAAATTTTAAACATCAAAATACTACAAAGCATCTTCTCAGATAACAATGTCATAAAATTAGAAATCAACAGTACGAAGATAAAGGAAATAAAATCAAATGTTTGGAAACTGAATGATACCCTGCTTAAAAGCTACTGGGTAGTAGAACAAATTAAAAATGAAATTAAAATTTACTAGAAACAAAAGAGAATGAAAACAAAATATAACACAATCTTTGGGACATAACAAATGCAGTGCTGAGAGGGCAATTTATCACAATAAATGTATACATCTAGAAAGAAAAAAGAGCCAAAATCAACACATTAACATGACATCCCCAACAATTACAAAAAGACCAGCAAAAACCTGCAGTCATCCGAAGAAAAGAAATAATACAGATTAGAGCAGAAATAAATGAACTAGAAAAGAGAAAAACAATGGAAACAATCAATGAGTCAAGAAGGTGTTTCTTAGAAAGAATTAATAAAATCGACAAACCATGAGCAAAAGAAAAGAGGGAGAAGATGCAAATAACATCCATAAAAAACCGTGTTACAACAGAACCAACAGAAATTAAAAGGATAATAAAAGAATACTATGAAGAGTTGTACTCCAACAAACTTGAAAATCTAGAGGAAATGGATACATACTTAGAAAAATGCAACCTTCCTAAACTAACACAGAGTAAAGTAGGAAACTTTAACAGACCTGAACCAAAAAAAGAAATTGATCAAGTCATCAAAAAACTTCCAACAAAAATAAGACCAAATGCAGATGACTCTAATGGTGAATTCTACCAAACATTCAGAGAAAAGCTGACATGAACTATACTCTATTCCAGAATATAAAAAAGGATGGAAAACTTCCTAATACATTCTATGAAGCAAGCATAATCCTCATACCAAAACCAGGCAAGGGCATCAATAAAAAAGGAAATTATAGACCAGTAATCCTCATGAGCATTGATGTAAAAATTCTCCACAAAATCCTAACTAATAGAATTCAACAACATACCAAAAAAAAAAAAGATAATATATCATGTTTAAGTTGCATTTATATCAGGGTTGCAAGGATGGTTCAGTATTAGAAAAGCAATCAACATAACTCACCATATAAAGAAAAGGAAAAGAACCACGTGATCATATTGAATGGTGCAGAAAAGGCATTGGACAAAATCCAACACTCATTCTTGATAAAAACAACAACAAAAAAACACTAAACAAAGTAGGAATTGAAGAAAAAGTCCTCAATATAACTAAGAACATATATACAAAACTAACAGCCAACACCACTCTCATTGGAGATAACTGAAGGTATTCCCTTTGTGAACAGGAACCAGAAAGACTTGTCATTTATCACCATTCTTTTTCAACATTGTGTTGGAAATCTTAGCCAGAACTATAAGGCAATAAAGGGAAATTAAAAGAAAGCTGGACAGTGAATAAGGAACACCATAGAAGAATTGATGCTTTTGAGTTATGGTTTTGGATGAGAATATTGAAAGTGCCATGGCTGCCAAAAGAACAAACAGATCTGTGTTGGAAGTAGTGCAGCCAGAGTGCTCCTCTGAGGCCAAGATGGCCAAACTTTGTCTCTCATATATTAGACATTTTATTAGGAGGAACCAGTAGCTGGAGAAGGATATCATGTTTGGTAAGTTGGAGGGTCAGAGAAAAAGAGGAAGATTCTCCAGCAAGATGTATTGGCAAAGTGGCAACATCAATGGGCTCAAGCGTGACAATTGTGAAGTTGGCCCAGGACTGGGCAACATTTCATTCTGCTGTGCATAGGGTCTCTATGAGTTGGTACCAACTCGATGACACCTAACCACAACAACAATTTGGCAAGAAAAATCAAACTCTCTACTTGTAGATGGTATGCTCCTATACATAGAAAATCCCAAAGACTCAGCAAAAAAATTATTGGAACTCATTGGAAGATTCAACAAAGTGGCAGGGTAAAAGATCAATATACAAAAATCAGTGGAATTCCTCTATACTAATAAAGACAGCTCTGAACAGGAAATTAGAAAAACAATACAATTTATGATAACCACCCAATGGATGAAATATTTAGGAATAAATCTAACTAAAGAAACAAAAGACCTATACCAAGAAAAATACAAAACACTACCACAAGAAACCAAAAGAGACTTACAAAAATTAAAGACTATACCATGCTTATGGACAGGAAGATTAACATTATGAAAATGTCAATGCTACCCCCAAAGCAATCTACTGATACAGTACAATCCCAATTCAGATCTCAACATTAGTGTTTAAAGAGATGGAAACAAAATGACCATGAACTTTATGTGGAAAGGAACTACTTAAGAAGAAGAATAAAATTGGAGGCCTCTCACTCCCTGATCTCAAATTTTACTACACAGCCACAGTGGTCAAAACAGCATGGTACTGGTACAATGAAAGATACATAGATCAATGAAACACTGTTGAGAATCCAGAAGGCATTCCATCAACATACAGTCAATTGATCTTTGACAAGGAGTCTAAACACATTAAATGAGGAAGGTATAATCTCACCTACAAGTGTTGTTGCTGTTGTTGTGAAGTGCTGTCTAGTTGGTTCCAACACATAACAACCCTCTATAGGCTTTGCAGTTCAAACGACTTTGCAGTCTGACGCATTAGCTCACAGCACCACTACAAATGATGCTGGCAAAATTGGAAATTGATTTGCAAAACAATATATCAAGACCCATAACTCAGACCCTATACAAAAACAAACTCAATATGGTATAAAAACCTGACTGTAAAGCCCAGAAGTATGAAGAACATTAATGAAAAACTAACAAACTTAGGGGCTTTAATACATGACAAATAAACACTATCAAACATTGTAAAAAATAGACCAACAACAGACAACAAAATAAATGACTGGGGCATACTAAAAATTAGAGAGTGATGTGCATCAAAAGATTTCAACAAAAGAGTAAAAAAAGGGAGCCCACAGACTGCGAAAATTCTTTTTGCAATGTCAGATCAGACAAGGGAGTAATATCTAAAACTTATAGAAAACTATGGTGTGGTATTTCAGGTTAATGCACTAGATTGCAAAATCATTTTGAACCATAAGGCAGTGGTTCAAGCTCACCAGCTGCTCTTTGGAAACCCTATATAGGATTACTGTGAGTCAGAACTGACTCTCCAGCACTCAATGACAACAGCGCCTCTACAACAAGAAGACAAACAACCCAATTAAAAATGGGCACAAAACACGAACATACACTACACCAAGGAAGACATTCAGGCTGCCAAGAAATATATGAAGAAATGTTCATGATCATTAGCCATTGTTGTTGTTGTTGTTAAATGCTGTCATTTCCAACTTATAGTGATCCTGTATAGTGAGGAGCAGCTGGTGAACTTGAACCTCTGATCTTGTGGTTCAACCGACTTTGCAGTCCAGTGCCTTAACCAACACCACCACACCAGAGATGTAAATCAAAACAAAAATGAAATGCCACATCACACCAACACTAAAGTGAAGTTCACAAAAACATAAAACAACAAATACTGGTGAGGGTATCAAGAGACCCTCCTACATTGCTGGTGGGACAGTGGAATGCTTCAACCACTCTGGAAAATGGTATGGCGCTTTCTCAAAAAGTTGAAAATAGAAATACCTTATGACCCAATCTGTCTACTTGGTATATATACACAAGAAATAGGACCCAGAAAATGAGTAGATACATGCACGCCAAAGTTTATCGCAGAACTATTCACAATAGCAAAAAGGCAAAGACAGCCTAAGTGCCTGTCAACGGAAGAATGGATAAACAAACTTTGTTACATACACACAACAGAATACTATGCAACCCTGAAGAATAGTGATGCATTTACAAAACATTTCATAGCATGGATGAACCTTGAGGACACCATGCTGAGTGAAATTAGTCAATCACAAATGGACAAATATTGCAGGAGATCATTATTGTAAAATCTTAGGAAAAGATTTCTGTACTAAAAGAAACATTCTTTGATGATTACCAGGGGTGGGAGGAAGAAGAAAGTAATTCACTGGTTAGGGGGTAGATGTTAGCTCAGGTGACAGGAAAGGTAATATACAAGGAAGAGGAGGGCAATACACAAGAAGAAGGAAGGTGGCAGATGAATAATGAAGATAGAGGAAGACTAGGGAGGTACACATGGGCTAACTGGATAGAGGTAAATAAGATTTATATACAATCTTAGAACAACAGTGTTCTGTGATACAGGGATTGAGACATAGTCTGAATGGGTAAAGGAGAAGAACATGCTTAGGTGCTTGACTATTTTGTGAAGACTATTTCCCCCTGCTTCCTATTGTGAAATAGACACTTAAAGGTGATAGAAGTGAATATTAAGAATTCTGATTACAGAAAGCTTCTAAATCCATCTTCAGCCTATAACTGATTGGATTTGTTAAAATGGGAATTAGAATTTGCCTAGGGAAATAGGCTTCTAGTTAAGCCTTTGTAGAGATGGGACCATAGGTGGATCCTGAGCCCCACCCAGGACCTTCTGAGGTGGGGCAATTCCATTTGAAAAGACATGCAGACCACCCAGAACAACTGGGAGAATAAAAGATTCTTATTGAAAGAAAGATGATCATAAAAAAATCAGACTGATTGCTAGAATATCAAGCAAGCTGTTTGCCTTAGAGGCATCAAGGCAAGAGAAGTCAGTCCATCAAAGAAAAGCCCCTTCTAAGACTGAATGAAATTCAAAGGAAACCCAAGAGCAGTCTAGTATGCTCGCTGGTGACTACTTGGTCTACTTGTGAGTAGAAGTGGGGGGAAAGAAAGCAATGAAGACATGGGAGTTTGGTTATGTTCCATTGACACCCACTGAGCCTGAGATGAGAAAGAAAAAGAAAGGTTAGATGGAAGTTTAGGGAGATGTGTGAACTCCTGAGCCCATTGGCACTAACCTAGCCACTGGGGGCTAGAACTGACAGTGAAGCAGCCAGCTAGTCTGAAATGCTGGGAGGCATTCGTAAACTCCCAAACTTGCAGCTAGTACACATTTGACCTAGCTTGGATGGCTAGTTGACCAGAACTTGACAAGAAGAAGATAAAGATGCTTGATACTGTGAAAAAGTGTAAATTACTACAATTTGATGAACTGGACCTTTGCCTATGGGTGCCATTGTCCAAAATTTCCAATTATAATGGACAGAGTTTTCATATCAAGGATCAAGTTTATTGTCTCAGCACACTGGGTTGATAGGGACAGGCAATTTAGACTGACTATCAAAAATTGAGGGCTATAAAATCACAAAATGACTGGCTTTCATGAATGTACTTAGTTTCAGAATGAAGGGGGTAAGGTCAAATCCCCTCTAAATAGTTTTTACCACATTTGTTGTCAGGTGCCATCGAGTCGGAACCAACTCATAGCGACCCATGCACAGCAGAACGAAACAATGTCCGATCCTGGGCCAATCTCACTACTGCTGCCACACTTGATGCCATCAATGATGCCACCTGGCTGATCCATCTCATTGGGGTCTTCTTCTTTTTCTCTGACCCGCCATCTTACCCAGCATGACATCCTTCTCCAGTGACTGTTCCCTCCTGACAATATGTCCAGAGTATGAGATGAAGTTTAGCCATCTTGGCCTCCAAGGAGCACTCTGGCTGCATTTCTTCCAAAACGGATCTATTGGTTCTTTTGGCAGCCCATGGAACTTTTAGTATTCTCCTCCAACACCATAACCCAAAGGCATCAATTCGTCTATGATCTTCCTTATTAACTGTCCAGCTTTCACATCCATATGATGTTATTGAAAATACCATGGCTTTTACCACATAGATCTGGTGAAAAGGGGGTGATTGTGGTAGGACTTTATGATCGAATTGTGAGTAGTTGCTAGCAGGATTAATTGTGATAGTCACACTGTAATTGTAGAAGATATGTTACTAAAAGGGGGGAGTAGTTAATCTTTAATTTCAGGAAGAGTGAATCCCAGGACCATCAAGATGGAAGAACATGATAGGAGAATGAGATTCTATATAGGAGAATGGCGATGGCAGAAACGGTAGCAGAGGCGATATCATGGAGAGATAGAACTGCTATGGATTCTGAAAATGGACTGAGAAAGTCTGTGTGGCTATGGGCAGGAAAGAGACAGGCTTACAAACTGTGCCATTTGGACATTTACATTGATATATTTTTTATATGTGTATGTGTACATCAATATTGCAAGTCAAGGCTTGAATCTTTTCTGCTTTTATTTCAGCTTGAGAAATGCTGACCGAGACTGTTCTTCCCCTTTGGTTTTCTAAAATGATTTAGTCTTCTTGAGCTGTTCTTTGAAATTTTCTGCTCATCTCTTTTACTTACTCATTTCTTCCATTTACTTTATCCTCTCAATGCTGGACAGCAAGTTTCAAAATCTCTTCTGATATCTATTTTGGTCTTTCCTTTCTTTCCTGTCTAACGACCTTTTGTTTTCTTCCTGTATGATTTTCTGGATGTCATTCCACAACTCTTCTAGTCTTCAGTCATTAGAATCTAATGCATCAAAACTGTCCTTGAAATAGTTTCTAAATTCAGGTAAGATCTGGTCAATGTCATATTTTGGATTTCTTGAAATTGTTTTCATTGTCTTCAGCTTCAGCCTGAACTTCTAAATGAGCAATTGATGATCTGTTTCACAGTCGACCCCTGATGTTGTATTGTCTGATCATATTGAGCTTTTCCACTATTTCTTCCCACAGATGTAGTGAATGTTTTTTGTTTGTTTGTTTTGTTTTGTTTTATGGTATCGATCTTTATTTGTTCCATTCTCTCTCTTTTTTTATTTTTAATGTTTTATTGTTAATTATGTAATAGTTTACATGGGAGAACATTAGTTTTACATTCAAACTATTGTATATCATTGCATTTCCATGGTTACAATCCCCTCCATGCATCATCAACCAACCAAAGGATATACCCTGCAAGCCTGACCCCCAGTCATCAGCACACAGCCCCTCTCCCTCTCTGGGTCTAAAGTCCCCAAATGCTCCATCTCTCCACATCATCGTCTCTGCCTCCATCCCTGGCATCACTGCTTCTCTGGATAGGGTCCTGCTCTCCGCTCTTCTCCCTTGATGGTCTCAGGGACCTCTGTTAATAGACTGCAAGGTCAATCACTCCCCTCCTTTTGCTACAAAACATCTACATTTACATTTCCAAGCCTCATAGTCAGTCCTGATAACAATTATTCACTATAGCATCACAAGAGACCTATCCAATCTCTTTCATCAGCCCCGCCTAGACAGATTGGATACTAGTCAGTGGAGATTCTACTTACCTCCACACCTTCTGAATCTAGCCTCCCCCTTGAAAGCTTGTAAGCCAGTCACTTCTTGCCTTTGTAGCACCCCCATTTTGGGTAGCCAATGTCCAAGTTGCCCATGCCTGTCTACTCTGTGTACGGAGGGGGCGGGAATGGTCCTCACTGTAAAGGTTTGTTCCCTCTATAGAGTTATTGTATCCATAGGTGTAGGTCAAGTTCATCAGATTGTATCAGATTATTCTTTTTTCATCTTCTTTCTTCTTTTAGTTGAGCTGTGATCATCTAGTCATTGAAGCCAGGTTAAATAGGTATTATCTGAAAGTGTGGGTGTTCTTATGTATATGTCCTCTCTTGTTATCAGTTGGATGTTTCACTCTCCACTCTAATCCTCTGTGGTTATGTCACTGACTCTAGGCCCCAAAGTCCCCAGATCTTGCCACACTGCTGGCTAACCAGGTCTCCACCCATGTTCACAGAAATCTATTGAACATTGTAGGGGTTAGCTCACAGCTTCATTGCTGTTTTTCCCCTCATTTCCCCTTATCAGTGATGAATATAGTCATCAATCAGAGCATGTATTCCCACTGAGTCTTAATCTTGGAAGGGGGTTTGCCCTGAGGGAACCTGACCACTTGCCTTGATGTCTCCTGGGTGAGCAACTTGCTTGTTCTTGTAGTAATCAGTTGGTCTGCCTATGTTATTTTGTATTTTTCCTGTCAGTCTTTCTTTCAAGAAGTATCTTCTGTTCTTCTAGATGCTCCAGGCTGGTCTGCTTATTCCTTCAAGTGGAAATTTCCCACCTCAGAAGATTCTTAATAGGGTTCAGGATTCCACCTATGGTCTTTTTGCTATTGTAAATAGTGCTGCTATGAACATTGGTGTGCATATATCTACTCGTGTTATAGCTCCTATTTTTTATAGGTAATACCAAGTAGAGGAATTGCTGGAACAAAAGATATTTCTATTTCTAACCTTATGAGGAAGTGCCATATTGCTTTCCAGAAAGCAATGCAAGAGTGTACCAGTCTCTCCACATCTCTGCCAGCATTAATTGTTCTATACGTTTTTGATCCACCACTCTTCTGTTTGTTGTGGTGGCTGGTGAGTTGCTGTGATTCTGAAAACTATGCCAATGGTATTTTAAATACCAGCAGGGTCACCCATGGTGGACAGGTTTGAGATGAGCTTCCAGACAAAGACAGACTAGGAAGAAGGAGTGATGAACTACCTCCAAACATTTAGTCAATGAAAACCTTATGAATAGCAAAGAAACAGTCAGATATAGCACTGGAAAATGAGCTCCTCAGGTTGGAAGGCACTCAAAATGCAACTGGGGAAGAGCTGCCTCCTCAAAGTAGAATTGACTGTGATGACGTGAATGGATTAAAGCCTGTGGGGAAAAAGCCCATGGCACCTTCATTTGCTGATGGGGCACAACTCAAAATGAAGAGAAAGAGCTATAAACATCCACTGAAAAATGGAACATAGAAAATACAAAATATGAATCTGGAAAATTGAAAGTTGTCAAAAATGAAATGGAACATATAAACATCAATATCTTAGGCATTAGTGAGCTGAAGTGGATAGCAATGGCTATTTTGAATCTGATGACCATGGTTTACTATGCCAGGAATGAAAAATTGAAGAGGAATGGTCTTGCATTCATTGTCAATAAGAACATATCCAGATCAGTCATGAGGTAAAACTATGTCTGTGATAGGATAATATTCAAGCGCTTACAGGGAAGCTCAATTAATACCACTATTATTCAAATTTATGCACCAACCAATAAAGCCAGTGAGGATGAAATAAAAGAATGCTACAAGGTTCTTCGATCTGAAATTGATCAAACATGCAATCAAGATGTATTGATCATTACTGGTAATAGGAATGCAAATGTTGTGAGCAAAAAGGAAGGATCAGTAGTTGGAAAATATGACCTTGGTGATAGAAATGATGCTGGAGAATGCATGATCGAATTCTGCAAAATCAATGATTTGCGACTATACACAAGGACCTCACCAGATGGAATATATAGAAATCAAATTGACTATATCTGTGGAAAGAGACAATGGAAAAGCCCCATATCATCAGGAAAAACAAGGCCAGGGGCAGACTGTGGAACAGACCATCAATTATTCATATGAATATTCAAGCTGAAGCTGAAGAAAACAAAAACAAGTCCATGAGAGTCAAAATATGACCTTGCATATATCCCACCTGAATTTAGAGGTCACCTGAAGAACAGATTTGACACCTTAAACACTAAAGACCGAAGATCAGAAGAGTTGTGGGATGACATCAAGAACATCATACATGAAGAAAGCAAAAAGTCATTGAGAAGACAAGAAGGAAAACGTCAAAATGGATGCCAGAAGAGACACTAAAACTTGATCTTCAATGTAGAGATGCTAAAACAAATGGAAGAAATGAGGAGTTACAAGAGCTGAACAGAAAATTTCAAAGATCAGTACGAAAGATAAAGACAATTATTACAACAAAATGTGCAAAGATCTGGAATCAGAAAACACACTTAGCATTTCTCATGCTGGGGGAACTGAAGAAAAAATGCAAGCCTTTACTTTCGTTATTGAAAGATTTTCTGGGTAAATTATTGAATGATGCAGAAAGCATCAAGAGAAGATGGAAGGAATACACAAGAGTCATGGTACCAAAAGGAAATGGTTAATGTTAAACCATGTCTAGAGGTAGCATATGATCAAGAGCCAATGATACTAAAAGAGTTAAGTCCAAGGTGCAATGAAGGAATTGGCAAAGAACAAGGCTCCAGGAATTGATGGAATAAAAGTTAAAATCTTTGAAGAAAATGAGGCGGCACAGGAGGCACTCACTTATCTCTGCCAAGATATTTGGAAGACAACTATCTGGCCGACTGATTGGAAGAGAGCCGTATTTGTGCTCATTCTAAAGAGAAGTGACCCAATTGAATGCAGAAATCATTGGACAATCTCTTTGATATCCCAAGCAAATAAAGTTTTACTAAATGTAATACAGAAATGGCTGCAAGCATACATTGACAAAGAACTTCCAAGGTTCAAGCTGGATTCAGAAGAGGTGGTGGAACGAGGGATATGATTGCTGATGTCCGATGGATCTTGGCTGAAAGCAGAGAATGTCAGAAAGATGTTTACCTATGCTTTATTGACTATGCAAAGGTTTTCAATTGTGTGGATCATGACAAGCTATGGACAACATTGCGAAGTATGGGTGTTCCAGAACACTGAATTGTGCTCATGAGGAATCTGTACCTGGACCAAGAAGCAGTTGTTC
>NW_006408582.1:13407892-13430490 GCF_000296735.1 Chrysochloris asiatica
AACAACAACTCTTTTGATCTTTGTTGTTATTGCTGGTGTGAGATGATATCTGATTGGTGTTTTGATTTGCATTTCATTAATGACTCATGATTGTCAACATTTCTTCATATGTTTGTTGGCTGCCCAGATCTCTTCCTTGGTGAAGTGTCTGTTCATGTCCTGTGCCCATATTTTAATTGGGTTATTTGTCTTTTTCTTGTAGAAGTGTTGTAGTTTCCCATATATTTTTAGAAATGAGTCCCTTGTCTGATGTGTCATTGCAAAAGATTTTTTCTCATTCTGTGGGTTCCCTTTTTACTCTTCTGATGAAGTCTTTTGATGCACATAAATTTTTAATTTTTGGTATGTACCAATTATCTATTTTGTTTACTTTTGTGTAGTTTTCAAAAAATTTGATAGTCTACGTTTTCCCTGATTTAGTGCCCTCACATTTGTCCCTAGTTTTTCATTGATGTCCTTCATAATTCTGGTTTTCACATTTAGGTCTTTAATCCATGTTGAGTTGGTTTTTGTATACGACGTGAGGTGAAGGTTTTGTTTTAATCTTTTGAATATCGCTTTCCAGTTTTGGCAACACCATCTCCTTATGCAATATATTTAGGTACTTTTTAGAAATCAGTTGACTGTATGTGGATGGGTTAATTTCTGGATTCTCATTTCTGTTCCATTGATCAATGTATCTTTCATTGTACCAGTTCCATACTCTTTTGACCACTGTAGCCATGTAATAAATTTTGAAGTTGGGGAGTGAGAGGTTTCCAACCTTATTCTTCTTCTTAAGCAGTGCTTTACTTATCCTGAGTCTCTTTCCTTTCCATATAAAGTTTGTAATTGTTTTTCCCTTCTCTTTGAAGAATATCATTGGAATCTGGTTTGGGATTGCACTATGTGTGTAAATTGCTTTGGGCAGTATTGACATTTTCACAATGTTAAGTCTTCTTATCCAGGAGCATGATACATTCTTTCATTTTTGCCCTTTATCCACCAGAATGGAGGAGCACAAACAGTGGAGGGGAGGGGGGGAATGTCAATGAACAGATAACATACACACACACACACAAATCAGAACAAAGCAAAACCAACAAAATTTATTGTCCACCTTTGCTCCAAGGTTCCCACAGCATTTTTCCGTAGTGTGTATGCTCCTCTGTTTGGTCTTGCCATTTGTTCTTGCCCAAGTTGTCGGCTCCAGGTCATCAATCCCGGCAGATTCAAAAGTACATGATTTCTTACTTCTGCTTCAAGTTCCACTAGCTATAAGACTTCAAATTTTTAAAATATTCCTACCTATGTGTTTTGGAGTTTTGGAGCTCTGCTCTGAATCTGTTTTGCCTGGTATTCTGTGGTATTGCTGATGGTGAACCTCACTGCACCTCTACCCTAGCCACTATCAAGCCCTGCCTCCAGATGTAGTGAATTTGATATCTGTGTATTCCATATGGTGAGGTTCAGGTGCATAGACAATTTTCATTTTCTGTTTTAAAAGGGTATTTGCAATGAATAAGTTGTTGGTCTTACAGAACTCTATTAACATATGATCTCTAGTACCATTTCTATCACCAAGGCAATATTTTCCAATTACTGATCCTTCTTTTTGTTTCCAACCTTTGTGCTGCAATCACCAGTAGCTATCAAATTGCAAGTTTGATCATTCTAGACTGAAGAAGTTGGTAAAATTCTTCAGTTTCATCATTACTGGGTTTAGATGTTGGTACATAAATGTGAATAATCATGTTATTAACTGGTCTTCCTTGTAGGCATATGGGTATTTTCTTATCACAAACAATATTGCACTTAAAGATAGATCTTGAAATGTTCTTTTTGATGATAACTGCTTTGTTCCATTCATATCATTATGATCAACTCTACTCTGAGAAGGCAACTCTTCACCAGTCATATTATGAGTGCCTTCCAACCTGAAGGGCTCATCTTCTAGCATTGTATCTGACAATGTTCTACTGCTATTTATAAGGCTTTCAGTGGTTGTTGTTGTTAGGTGCCATCAAGTCAGTACCGACTCATAACGACCCTAAGCACAACCGAAGGAAATACTTCCTGATCCTGGGCCAACCTTATTATCGTTGCCACACTTGAGCCCACTGATGCTGCCACTTTGCCAATCTATCTCGCTTGGGGTCGTCCTCTTTTTCTGACCCTCCACCTTACCAAACATGATATCCTTCTCCACCGAATGGTCTCTCCTGACAATATGTCCATTGAGTCACTTCTCTTTGGAATGGGCATAAATCTGGATCTCTTCCAATCAGTCAGCCAGATAGTTATCTTCCAAATTTCTAGGCAGAGATGAGTGATTGCCTCCTATGCTGCCTCACTTTCTTGAAAGATTTCAATTTTTATTCCATCAATTCCTGGTGCCTTGCTCTTTGCCAATTCCTTCATTGCACTTCTTCCTTCAGTATCATTGGCTCTTGATCATATGCTACCTCTTCAAATGATTGAACATCAGTGATTTGGTCCATGTGTACAGTCTTCTCTTATGCTGTCTAAAGAAGGTATTTGAAATGAACAAATCATTGATTTTGCAGAATTCTATCATATGATCTCCAGCATCATTTCTATCACCAAGGCCATATTTTCCAACTACTGATCCTTCCTCGTTGCTCCCAACCTTTGCATCCCAATCACCAGTAATGATCAATACATCTTGATTGCATGTTTGATCAATTTTGTATTGAAGAAGTTGGTAGAATTCTTCTATTTCATCCTTACTGGCTTTAGTGGTTAATGCATAAATTTGAATAATTTTGGTACTAACTGGTCTTCCCTGTAGGCACATGGATATTATCCTATTACAGACAGTGTTGTACTTCATGACCAATCTAAATATGGTCTTTTTGACAGTGAATGCAACACCATTCCTCTTCAATTTGTCATTCCTGGCATAGTAAACTTTCTGGTTGTCAAATTCAAAATGGCCAATACCAGTCTATTGCAGATCACTAATGCCTAAGATAGCAATGGTTATGTGTTCCATTTCATTTTTGACAGTTTCTAATTTTCCTAGATTCATACTTTGTAAAGTCCATGTTCTGATAATTAATGGATATTTACAACTGTTTCTCTTCATTTTAAGTTGTGCCCCATCAACAAATGAAGGTCTCAAGGGTTTTACTCCCACAAGCTTTACTCCATTTGCGTAATCAGAGTCAACTCTACTTTGAGGAGGCATCTCTTCCCCAGTCACATTTTGAGTGCCTTCCAATCTGAGGGGCTCATTTTCTGGCACTATATCTGACAGTGTTTCTCTGCTATTCATAAGGTTTTCAGTGACTAAATATTCAGAAGTAGTTTGTCACTTCTTTCTAGTCTGTCTTCATCTGGAAGCTCATCTAAAACCTGTCCACCATGGGTTACCCTGCTGGTATTTAAAATACCAGTGGCATAGCTTCCAGAATCACAGCAACTCACAAGGCACAATAGTATGACAAACTGACAGATGTGTAGTGGTTACAGTTGTTACCCATTCAGAATTAGTCTGCCTCTCCTCCATAGTCTGATAGTTCCACTGAAACCTGTCCACCACGGGTGACCCTGCTTGTATTTAAAATACCAGTGGCATAGTTTTAAGAAGCACAAAAGTTACCAGTGTAAAATAAACTGACAGAAGATTGATGGACACCGGTATATAATAATAAATGTAATACAAATACAGCAACAAGACAATGTCTCAGAAGAAAGAAATAATTCCTGAACACATGAAAAAAAAAAAAAAAAAAAAAAGACATAGTGGCTTAAACAAGTGACCAAGAGGCAATGATAAAACACATTTTTGAGGAAAAAAGGTATTGGAACTATGTGAAAAAGAATGATATTTGTTGTTACTGTTGGTAAGTGCCATTGAGTCAATTCTGACTCATAGCAACCTTAATAGGTTTTCCAAGGCTTTAAATCTTTGATGGCAGCAGAAAGCATAATCTTTTTCCCATAAAGAAGTTTGTGGGTTCAAACTGCCAACCTTGTAGTTTGCAGTCCAGTGCTTATTGTATGGAGAATGATATTTAGGTACCTCCAAATGATCATCATAAAGGTTGAGGAAAATAAGAATTCAGAAAAACATTACAGGAATAAACAAACTAAGTAAATTTATGGGTAATTGGAATTCCAGAACAAGAAGAAACAAAGAAATGCACAGAAATGATAGTTGAAGACTGTTGAAAGTAAAATTCTCTAACATTGTGAAAGACGGATGATAAGCATTCAAGAAACTGAATGAACTTCAAACAGGGTAGATCCCAGAAGAAAATCACCAAGACGTATCATAATCAAAATCGCCAAAGTCAAAGACAAGGAAATAATTATTCTGAGAGCAGTATAGGAAAAACAAAAAGTTATATATAACAGAAAACCAATAAGATTAAGCTCTGATTTCTTTAAAAAAAAAAAAAAAAAAATGCAAGCAAGAAAGCAGTTGTTGTTGTTGTCAGGTGCCATCGAGTCAGAACCAACTCACACTACCGTTGCCACACTTGAGTCCATCAATGATGCCACCTGGCCAATCCATCTCGTTGGGGGTCTTCCTCTTTTTCTCTGACCCTCCACCTTACCCAGCATGACATCCTTCTCCAGCGACTGTTTCCTCTGGACAATATGTCCAAAGAAAGCAGTAGGAAGACATATTTAAACCTTTAAAATAAAAATTAAAAAACTTCCAACCAAGAATCATGTACTCAGTAAAACTGACTCTCAAATATGATAGCGAAATTAGAACATATCCAAATAAATGAAAAAATAAGTGATTTTGTAATAACTAGACCAACTTTATAAAAAATACTAAAGTGAGTCCTTTGGCCTGAGAACTAACAACAAGCAACCTAAGATTGACATACATGGCAACACCACACAGAATTCAATTCAGATATAGAATTATCCAAAGCAAAATATTGTTGCTGTTGTTAAGTGCTGTCATGTTGATTCTGGTTCAAAGGAATCTTGCATAAAGTTTCCAATGTGTGGCTGGTACATTTGAACAGCCATCCTTGAGGTTAGCAGTCCAGTGCTTACCAACAGCTACACAATAGGATTTTAAACCTAAAAGACTGAAAATAGGGAACCAGCGATTTCAATTTATAATAAAGACAACTGCAAAACTAAAAGAGGGAAAAGTGTAGTTACAAAATTTCCAAAAGGCATAGAAGTCAATTAGATTTCAAGATAAAACATTGTTTTAAACTGGGGGGAAAATTAATACATTACAGGGTAATCTCAAAGAAAATTAATACACATTCACATCAAATGAAACAAAAGGAAACCCTTAAAGATTTAACAAACACTGAAACAACAGCAATGAGGAAAATTCACAAACAAAATGAACTCAGTACAGAAAATTATGTGGAACAAAGAAACCAACTTCACCACATACATATACACACACAAAAAAAAAAAACAACAGTAAAATGACTGCAATCAATTCATACCTATCAAAAATTGGACTGAACACCAAAGTATTATATACACCAGTTAAGTGACAGAGTATAGCAGAATGGATAAGAAAGCAGGATCTTTCAATATGTTGTCTACAAGAGACACACCTCACACACGAAGTCAAAAATATATTTGAAATCAAAGGATGGAAAAACAGATCAAGCTAATGGCAGTCAAAAATGAGTAGGAGTGGCAATATTAATTTCTGATAAAATTCTTTTTTTGATAAAATTAGCAAGAGAAAGAAGGACATTATTTCATGATTAAAGCAAGAAGATGTAACTATAATAAGTACCTATGGTCCCAATGAAAGAACATCAAAATACATAAATCAACTCTAAGAGAACTGAAGAAAGAAATATAACTCTATGACAGTATTTAGCTACAATAACAATAGAAGACTTTAATACACCATTTTTGATGACAGACTAAATGACTAGAAAGAAACTCAAAATAGACACAGAAGTAAACAATGCAATTAGCCAACTTGACCTCACAGGCTCATACAGAGCACTCAATATAATAACAACACAATACACATTCTTTCCCAGTGTACATGGAACATTCTCCATAATAGACCATATGTTAAGTTAGAAAGCAACTCTCAATTAATGTAAAAACACTGAAATACTACAAAGAATCTTTTTAGATCACAAGGTTATAAAGTTAGAAACAAATAATAGGAATTTCAAGGAAAACAAAACATACACATGGAAACTGAATAACACACTATTTTAAAGATACTGGGTAATAGAACAAATAAAAAATGAAATTAAAAAATTTCTTGAATCAAGTGAGAATGAAAACATAATATACTTTGGGACATAGTAAAATATGGGCTTATTTTGTTAAGTGCCACTGAGTTGATTCCAACTCATAGTGACCCTGTATAGGATTTCCAAGGTGAGTTTGAACTGCTGACCTTGTGGTTAGCAGTCTAGTGATGATCCTACAAAACCACACCAGAAGCCAAAATCAGGGCTTAGAGATCAATTTATAGCAATAATTGTTGTTGCTGTTGTTAAGTGCCGTTGAGTCAGATCCAACCCATAGAGACCCTGTATCTGCGGAGTGACTGGTGAGCTTGAACCACCGACCTTGTGGTTCAAACTGACCTTGTAGTCCAATGTATTAATCCACAGTACCACAAATGAATACATCTAAAAAGAAGATAGGGTAATGCTGTGGTTCCATGCAATAAGCACTGGACTGCCAATCACAAGGTCAACAGTTTGAGTCCACCAGCCTCTCTGTAGGAGAAAGATGAGGCTTTCTGCTCCTGCAAAGATTTACAGTCTCAAAATATGTATACAGGGTCACTATGAGTCAAAATTGACTTGATCATTAACAACCACAACAAAAAAGAAGAACCCAAATCAACACATTAACACAACATCTCCAACAATTAGAAAACAAGCAGCAAAGTAAGCCTGCAGTCACCAGACGAAAATAAATAATGAAGTTTAGAGCAAAAAATAAATGAAATAGAAAACATAAAACATTCATTGTTTCTTTGAAAGGGTTAATAAAATTGTCAAACCACTGGCAAATCTAACAAAAGAAAAGAAGACAATGCAAAGAACATGTATAAAGAACTGTAAGGGTAATGTCACAACAGAACCAACAGAATTTAAAAGAATAATTAACAAAATACTATAAAGAATTTTACTCCAACAAATTTGAAAATCTAGACGAAACTGACAAACTTTTTGACAAACATGGCCTACCTAAATTAACACAGAATGAAGTAAAAAAGTTGAATAGACCTATAACAAAAAAAAAGAAATTGATCAGGTCATTAAAAAAACTCCCAACCAAAGAAAGTCACAGCCCAGATGGTTTTACTGGTAAATTCTACCAAACATTCAAAGAAGAGCTGACGCAAATTCTACTCAAACCATTCCAGAATATAGGAAAGGTTGGTAAACACCAAAATGTATTTTATGAAGAGAACATACCCCTTATACCAAACCATATCAAATAAGTAATAACAACATTACCAAGTGGGATTCATACCAGGTATGCATAGATGTTTCTATATTGGAAAAATAATCAGTGTAACATCCACATAAATTTTTAAAAAGAAAAAAACTACATGATCATCTCAATTAATGCAGGAAATACATTTGACAAAACCTGTTCCTGATAAAAACACTCAACAAAATAGGAGAAATTCTTCAACATAATTTAGGGTATATATAGAAATCCAACAGCTAGCATCACTCTCAATGGAGAAAAACTGAGAGCATTTTCTATGCAAACAGAAACCAGGCAAGCATGCCTTTATCTCTAATCTTATTCAATACTGTGCTATAAGTCTTAGCCAGAGCGATAAAGCATAAAAAAAAAAAAAAAAAAAAAAGGAAATTAAAGGCATCCAAACTGGCGAAGAAGTAAAACTCTCTATATTTATAGATGATATGATACTATACATAGACAATCCAAAAGACTTAGCAAGAAAATTATTGGAGCTCATTGAAAGATTGAACAAAATGCAGGGTAAAACATATAAAAATCAGTTGGATGGCTAGAAGGTAGGCACATGTTAACTCAAGTGATGGGGAGGACTATATAAAAAAAGAGGGACAATATACAAGAAGAGGAAGGTTGGCAGAAGAATGATGATGACAGGTGAAGACGCAGGAAGATATGCAAGGGCTAAAGGAGATAGAGGCAAAACTTAGGAGCAATAATGTTCTGCAGGTCAATACATGAACAGAAACACAGGCTCAATGGGTATGGGAAGAAAAGTGAGAATATATCCATAAATAAATAAGAGTTTGAAAGAGGATTTTGGTACATAGGCATTTACTGTTCCTGCAAACAGCTATGGATGTGGTAGAGCATACAGCAGACAAAATGATGAAAACTTCTTAGATCTTATCAAACATCTTAAGGCAATGAGTTGCTAGGTCTGGGTGGTCAGGACCGTAGTCTCAGAGGCACCAGGTCAGTTGACATAACATAGTCCATAAAGAAAATGTTCTACATCCTACTTTAAAACTCATGAGCAGCCATCTAAGAGCAGCATTTGGTCTTATCATGCGCAGAATGAAGAGTGATGAGAATCGAAGAGGTTTAGAATCAATTAGTGCATTAGACTACTGGAACATGTGAACATCAGTTTCCATGACTTTGAGACCAGAAGAACTAGACGGTACCTGGCTACCACTGCCAGGTGCTCTAAAAGGGATCACATTAGAAGGTCCTGGATAAAGTGGCAGAATATGTGGAACAAAATGAAAAACTATTAAAAAAAAAAGACTGGGTTTTCTGGTCAGAAAGAGACTGGAGGAACCTAAGACTATGACCCCTTTCCAACACCCCCAGGTCTGGAAAAGAATTCAACCTTGTTATATACCTATCTACTGCTTGGCTCAACTTTCAGCCAAGCAGTAGATAGGTATATAAGAAGGATAACACCAATAAAGTATGCTCACTATGAACGATGGAAAAGTCAGTCATTGAAAATCAAAAGGGCAACATTTACCTAAGGAAAAATTTGAGAAGGGATGAGGAGGAAGGTGAAGTAGAAATAGTAATCACAGGAAAGAAGTGGGCTAACTATTGTTGCACAGAGGAGATTGAAATCATTGAGATGAAGCAAAGTGTATGATTTTTTTAGTGTAAAACTGATCATCTTGTTTATAAACCGTCACTCAATTCATAATGGAAAGTTTAAAAAAAATTAGTTGGACAGCTCTGAAAAAGAAATCAGGGAAACAATACCACATACAATAGCAAATCAAAAGATGAACTGCTGAGTTCTGGTTTTGGCAGGCAACAGAGACAGCCAAGTAGGAAAGGCTTCTTGGGGGAGTGATTGAAAACCCAGAGAAGCTGTGCTCACAGACCACCAGAGCTGTGGATCTAGCAAAAGATACAGGGCATCAGTTTCTCACACGCGCAAATGAAAATATCATGATATAAAGAAAAATACTGAGAGTTAGGAAATGCTTGAGATGGGACTCTCTCTGTGGCTACCCTGCTGGGGTGGAGTTCAGAGGGCGGGGCTACAGCCAGACCAGCACAGGGAACTGTCACTAAAAGTGGCACAGTGACATTTGCAAAAGGAGGTGTGGGGGATTCTACACATTTTTCCCTCCTCTTCCCTATTGCGCCTTCTTTGCCCAGCCCGGACACCTTCAGGCAGGTGAGTGCACACACACACCCAAAAAAATTCCAACATTGAGCCCATAGTTCTCCCATGGCACAGAAAGAAAGAGGTTGGTGGCTGGTTATGACATCAGCCTGTGAGTCCCAGCAATAAAGTTAACTTGTGCGGGACCCTTTACTTGGACCTACACAGCAAGAAAACACCTGGTTCTGGCCTGACAGATAAACCATAAGAACAATTTGTAAAACACCAACTTAAAAGGACGCAACTATCTCAATAATTACACTGTGCACATGCAGATACCTAACTGACCTGCAGAGACAAAAATGGTAGACAATCTTTCTCCCATTAACTTTTCAATATCTATCTGCACACCTCTACAGTGGTGACTAGAGGAGGGGCCTGACTAAACGGACACCCCCACCCACTGCTGGAGGTTCATATGGTATATACACACTGACTGTGTATCAAGGCGACTGGGCAGTAGGCCACAGTTTTATTTTGGTTTCAAAGTGGTGGTTTTTGTCTCTGCTTTTATATTGCTTCCATTCTTGGTCCTTTTAATCACAAATTTTTCCTGGAGGTGGGAGCTTTTTATCCCTACATTACCCAAGAAGAGTCAGCAATCAAGGCCATATAGCCAAGCCACAAGCATACTCCATAATATTCCACCATTGAGACAAGAGCCAATAACAGCTGCTAACCATTACATGCAAAAAGGAAAGCCTATCTCCTGATCATATCCATCAGGAGATACCCAATAAGCTTAATAACGCAACAAACATCCATTTACGCATTTAAAAATCCACATAACCACTGGAAATGACAAACAAAAATCAAGAAAAGATCTCAAAACATGTCCAAAAACAGAAAACAGTAACCAAGACAAATGAGCTGGAGATAGACACAGGCTCCCCAGAAGAGGAAGAGCAGGTTTTGGATTTGCCTGAGAAGGAATTCAGAAAGAAGTCAGGAAAGTACTACAAGAACAATCAAACAAGATTGATACAGCATTGGAAATAATTCAAAACCTGCAAAAAGAGGGCCAGATGATTAATAATAAAATATCAGAATTGGACAATACACTGAAAGGGGAAAGGAGCAAATAGAAGAGATGGAAGCCAGAACTAGCGAATTGGAAAGCAAATCTCTCAATACTGCTAAGATAGAAGAACAAGCAGAAAAAAGGATTTAAAAATCTGAAGAGAGTCTAAGATTTGTGCAGAACAACATGAAGAGGAATAATTTAAGAATTATTAGCATACCAGAATAGGAAGAATCAGAGAAGTCAACAAAGGAGATAGTTGAAGAACTTCTGGAAGAAAATTTCCCTAACAGCTTGAAAGATGAGAAGATAAACATACAAGAAGCCGGACATACCCCAGAAAGGACAGACCCCAAAAGAAAGTCACTAAGACATATAATAATCAAGCTCTCCAAAATCAAAGACAAGGAGAGAATACTAAAAGCAGCCAGGGAGATGAGAAGTGTCACTTACAAAGGTAAGCAAATCAGGTTAAACTGACTTCTCAGCAGAAAACATACATACAAGAAGGCAATGGGGGACATATACAAAACCCTAAAACAAAAAACTGCCGACCAAGAATCGTCTATCTAGCAAAACTATCAATCAAATACGATGGTGCAATAAAAATATTCCAGGATAAACAGAATCTAAGAGATTTTGTCAAAACCAATCCACCCATTCAAAACATCCTAAAGGGAGTTCTTTGGACTTAAAACCAACAAGAACAGACAACAACCAGAGATTGACAGACATGGCAACACCACCTGGAACTCAGTCGACAGATTGCAGAGCTCAGAACAGAACAAAACTACAATGAACTCAAAAGAGCTGGCAGGTCAACCAAAGATCAAAATAATATCAATGTCAAAGAAGGGATAAATGTAGTAACAGAGATCCAGGTGGTGAGGATGTCAGGTAGATTACAGGATACAGTAGATTCTCTTAAATGAAGAGAAAAGTTAATAGACTATAAGGTAACCCCAAAGAAAGTTAATACTTCACAACTTACCATGAAAATGAACTTCCAAGCAGAATAAGCAAACATGAAAATGAAGAAGAAACTGACAAGAAATAGTACAAAAACCACAAACTCAGCCTAAGAAGGTTTGCAGAACAAAGGAACGAACAGCACTACCACAAAATTAGTATAGTGGCAGCAATTAATTCATACCTATCAATAATTACTTTGAATGTCAATGGATCAAATGTACCAGTGAAGGAATACAGTGGCAGAACGGATAAGATAACAAGACTCTTCAATACGCTGCCTGAAAGAGACACACCTTACACACAAAGACAAAAACAGACTAAAAGTTAAAGAATGGAAAAAAATATTCCAAGCTAACTGCAACAATAAACAAGCAGTAAAGGAGCTCTGGTAGCGTAGTGGTTACGAATCGGGCTGCGAACCTTAACGTCAGCGGTTCGAAACTACCAGCTGCTCCGTGGGAGAAAGATGAGGCTTTCTACTCCCGTAAAGATTTACACCCTCGGAAACCCTGTACAGGGTCGCTATGGGTCGGACCCGACTCAACGGCACTTAACAACAACAACAACAACAAGTGGCAATACTAATCTCTGATAAAGTAAACTTTAAGACAAAAATTAGCATAAGAGATAAAGAAAGACATGATCTCATGATCAAAGGATCAATTGAGCAAGACAACATAATCATAATAAATATCTACACCCCCAGTGAAAGAGCACCAAGATATATGAAGCAAATCTTACTAGAACTGAAGAAAGAAATAGATAAATCTACATTGATAGTGGGGTATTTTAATAAACCACTTTTGAAAAGGGACAGAACAACCAGGAAGAAACTTGACATAGATACAGAGGAACTAAACAACACAATGAACCAACTTGACCTCATACATGTGTACAGAGCATTCAACTTGACAATAGCACAATATACATTCTTCTCCAGTGCACATGGAACATTCTCCAGAATTGACCATGTGTTAGGTCACAAAGCAAGCCTCCATAAATTTACAAACATCAAAATACTACAGAGCATCTTTTCAGACCACAATGCTATAAAACTAGAAATCACCAATAAAAAGACCAAAGAAATAAAGTCTAATACATGAAACTGAACAACACCCTGCTAAAAAGCAAGGGGGTAAAAGAAGAAATTAAACGTGAATTCACAAAGTTCCTAGAAACAGACAAGAATGAAAACAAAACATAGCAAAATATTTGGGACACAGCAAAAGCAGTGCTGAGAGGACAATTTATTGCAATAAATGTGCACATCCAAAAAGAAGAAAGAACCAAAATTAACACATTAACACAGCATCTCCAACAATTAGAAACTGACCAACAGAGGGAACCTACAGCCACCAAAAGAAAAGAAATAATTAAGATGAGAGAAGAAATACATGAGATGAAAAACAGAAAAACTATAGAAAGAATCAATAGGACAAGAAGCTGGTGCTTTGAAAGGATTAATAAAATTGACAAACAATTGGCAAACTTAACAAAAGAAAAGAGGGAGAAGACACAAATGACTTGCATTAGAAACCACATGGGTGATGTCACAACGGAACCAAATGAAATCAAAACAATAATAATGGAATACTATGAAGACTCATACTCCAAAAACTTAGAATACTATGAAGACTCAAACTTGAAAACTTAGAAGAGATAGATGAACTTTTAGAAAAACACGACCTTCCGAAACTTACACAAAGTTAATCAGAAAGCTTGAACAGACCCATAACAAAAGAAGAAATGGATCAGGTCATCAAAAAACTCCCAAACAAAAGACGTCCAGGCCCAGATGACTTCATGGGTGAGTTCTACCAAACATTTAGGGAACAGCTGTCACCAATTCTACTGAAATTATTCCAAAATATAGAAGAGGATGGAAAACTTCCAACACTTTTTATGAAACAAGCATAACCCTCATACCAAAACCAGGGAAGGATGTCATTAAGAAAGAAAACTACAGACCAATATCCCTCATGAACATAGACACAAAAATTCTCAACAAAATCATAGGCAACAGAATCCAGCAGCACATCAAGAAAATTATACATCATGACCAAGTGGGATTCATAAAAGGAATGCAAGGATGATTCAACATTAAAAAAACAATCAATGTAATCCACCACATAAATAAGAAAAAGGAAAAGAACCATAGGATCATATCGATTGATGCAAAAAAGGCATTTGACAAAATCCAACATACATTCCTGATAAAAGTAGGAACTGAAGGGAAATTCCTCAACATAATCAAGAGAATATATACAAAACCAACAGCCTATATCACTCTCAATGGAGAGAAACTGAAAGCTTTCCCTCTGTAAACAGGAACCAAACAAGGATGCCCTTTGTCACTACGCCTATTCAATATTGTTTGGGAAGTATTAGCTAGAACTATACAGCACAAAAGGGAAATTAAAGGCATCAAAATTGGCAAAGAGGTAAAAAAAAAAAAAAAAAAAAAAACTCTCTCTATTTGCAGACGATAATGATCCTATACATAGAAAACCCAAAGACTCAGTAAAAAAGCTACTAGACATCACTGGAAGATTCAGCAAAGTGGCATGGTATAAGATATATCAGTTGGATTCCTCTATAGTAACAATGACAGTGCTGAAAAACACATTAGAAAAGAAATACCATTTACAGTAGCCACCCAAAGGATGAAATATTTAGGAATAAGCATAACCAGAGAAACAAAAGACCTATACAAAGAGAATTACAAAACACTAGTACAAGAAACCAAAAGAGACTTACAAAGTGGAAGAACATACCATGTTTCTGGATAGGAAGATACAACATCATGAAAACGTCAATACTTCCCAAAGCTATTTACACATATAATGCAATCCCAATCCAGATTCCAGCGACATTCTTCAAAGAGATGGAAAAGACAATTACAAACTTTATATGGAAAGGAAGGAGACCCAGGATAAGCAAAGCACTGATCAAGAAGAAGAACAAGGTTGGAAGTCTCTCATTCCCCAATTTCAAATTCTACTACATGGCTACAGTGGTCAAAACAGCCTGGTACTGGTATATTGAAAGATATATTAATCAGTGTAACAGAATCAAGAATCCAGAAATTAACCCATCCACATACAGCCAACTGATTTTTGACAAAGTGCTTAGGTATGTTAGATGGGGAGGATACTGTCTCTTTAACAGATGGTGCTGGCAGAACTGGAAAGCGATATGCAAAAGACTGAAACACATTTACCCCATGTCCTACACAAAAAGCAACTTAGCACGGATTAAAGACTTAAATGCGAATCCCAAAATTATGAATGTCATCAATGAAAAAATAGGGACAAATGTGAGGGCTCTAATACAGGGAATACACAGACTATCAAACATTTTGAAAAGTACACAAACAAAAGTAGACAAAATAGATGAGTGGGACATACTAAAAATTAAAAACTTATGTGCATCAAAAGACTTTACCAAAAGAGAAAAAAGGGAACCCACAGAATGGGAAAAAATATTTTGCAACAACACATCAGAAAAGGGATTCATTTCTAAAATATATAGGAAACTACAACATCCCTACAAGAAAAGGACAAATAACCCAATTTTAAAAATGGGCACAGGACATGAACAGACACTTTGCCAAGGAAGAGATCTGGGCAGCCAAAAAACACATGAAGAAATGCTCATGATCACTAGCCATTGTTGTTATTGTTGAGTGCCGCTGAGTCAATTCTGGCCCATAGTGATCCTGTATAGGGTCCAGTGGATTATCCTGCAGTGCCACACCAAAACTCTTTATTATTAAGGTTGGTGCAAGATGTTTCATTGTTGTTTTGATTTGCATCTTTATGTATGTGTGTATGTGTATTGTTGTTGTTGTTAGGTGCCATCAAGTCAGTACTGACTCATAGCGACCTTATGCACAGCAAAACGAAACATTGCCCAATCCTGGGCCAACCTCACTATTGTTGCAATGCTTGAGTCCATCAATTCTGCCACTTGGCTAATCCATCTCATTGGAGGTCTTCCTCTTTTTCTCTGACCCTCCACCTTACCAAACATGATATTCTTCTCCAGCGACTGGTCCCTCCTGACAATATGTCTGAAGTATGAGAGATGAAGTTTGGTCATCTTGGCCTCTAAGGAGCACTCTGGATGCACTTCTTCCAAAATGGATCTATTGGTTTATTTGGCAGCCCATGGCACTTTCAATATTCTCCTCCAGCACCACAACTCAAAGGTATCAATTCTTCTACAGTCTTCCTTATTCACTGTCCAGCTTTCATATGCATATGAGGTTATTGAAAACACCATGGCTTGGGTCAGGCGCACCTTAGTCCTCAAGCTGACATCTTTGCTCTTCAACACTTTAAAAAGGTCTTGTGCAGCAGATTTGCTTAATGCAATATGTCATTTGATCTCTTGACTGCAGCTTCCATGAGTGTTGATAGTTGATCCAAGAAGAATGAAGTCCTTGACAACTTCAATCTTTTCTCCATTGATAAGCATGTTGTTTATTGGTCCAGTGGTGAGGATTTTTCTTTTCTTTACATTGACATGTAATCCATACCAAAGGCTGTGCTCTTTAATCTTCATCAGTAAATGTTTTAAGTCCTCATCACTTTCAGCAAACAAGGTTGTATCATCTGCATATCACAGGTTATTAATGAGTCTTCCTCTAATCCTGATGCCACGTTTTTCTTCATAGAACCTAGCTTCTCAGATTATGTGCTCAGCATACAGGTTGAATAAGTATAGTGAAAGAATACAACCTTGTCACACAAGGTTTATATATATGTGTGTGTGTGTATGTATGTGTGTATATATATATATACTGACTCATAGCGACCCTGCACAGGGTTTCCGAGGCTGTAAAACTTTACGGGAGCAGAAAGCCTCAACTTTCTCCTGGGAACAGCTGGTAGTTTTGAACTGCTGACCATGAGGTTATCAGCCCGACTAGTAACCACTATGTTACTAGAGTTATATGTGTATGTATAAATGCATAGATATAGATGCAAATCAAAGTAACAATGAGATATCTTGTGCCAACATTAATATAAGGAGGTCTGGTAGCTTAGTGGTTACGAATCGGGCTGCTAATCTCGCAGAATCCTGGTGTGGCGCTGTGGGTTCATGCGCTAGACTGCAAAGCTGTTTAAACTGCAAGGTAGGTAGTTCAAGCTCCCCAGCTGCTTCTCGAAAACCCTATGTATAGGGTCGCTATGGGTCGGAATCTACTCAATGGCACTTAACAACAACAACAATGTGCCATTTGAATTGCAAGGTCGGCAGTCAAGTTCATCAAATACTCCTCAGAAACCCTATACACAGGGTTGCTATGGGTTGGAACCAACTCAATGACACTTAACAACAACAACAAATGTACATAGCAGCATTATTCACAATGGTAAAAAGATGATATACACAGAAATCAAATCAACTGTATCTGTGAAAAGAGACAACAGAAAAATTCGCTATCATCAGATAGAACAAGACTAGGGGCTGACTGAAAACACACCATCAATTGCTCGTATGCAACTTCAAGTTGAAGCTACAGAAAATTAAAACAACTTTATGAGAGCCAAAGTATGACCTTCAGTATATTCCACCTGGATCTAGAGACTATCTCAAGAATAAATTTGACATATTGAACACTAATGACTAAAGACCAGTTAAATTGAGGGGTTGACATTAAGGACATCATACATGTAGAAAGTGAAAGGTCTTTTAAAAGACATGAAAGAAAGAAAAGCCAAAAGGGGACCTCAGAAGAGGCCCTGAAACTTTCTCTTGAACTCAGAGTAGCTAAAACAAATAGAAGAAAGTATGAAGTAGAAAAGCTGAACAGAAGATTTTACAAGACAGCTCAGGAAGACAAAATAAAGTATTCTAATAAAATGTACAAAATTCTGGAAAGAATACATTTGATATTTCTCAAGCTGAAAGAAATGAAGAAAAATCCAAGCTTAGAGTTATAATATTGAAGGATTCTATAGGAATACTGAATGACACAGGAAGTACCAAAAAAAGATAGAAGGAATGTACAGTCAGTATTCCACAAAGAATTCAACCATTTCAGGAGTTCAACATATAGCCAAGAGTGAATAATATCAAACAATATTAAAGTCCAAATTACACTGAAGGCATTGGTAATAAGCAAGGCTATTGATGGAATACAAATAGATGTTTTTAACAAATAGATGCAATTGTGGAAGTGATCACTACTATGACAAGAAATTTGGAAGATAACTACCTGGCAAATAAACTGTAAAAGATCCTTATTTGTGCCTATTCCAAAGAAAAGAGAACCAACAGAACATGGAAATCTTCAAACTCATAGGGACTCTGTGTAGAATTTCCTAAGAGCGGCTGGTGGGTTTGAATCACCAACTTTGTGGTTCAAGCCCACCTTGCGGCCCAGTGCATTATCCTGCTGCACCACACCAGTCAGAACCACTCACAGGCACTTAGCAACAACAACATGGGTAAGAGGACTTAATATTGTAAAAATGTCAACACTACACAAAGTGATCTATAGATATAATACAATCCCAATCCAGATTCCAACATCATACTATATAGAGATGGAAAAACTAATCACTAACATTATATATAAAGCAAAGAGATCCTGGATACACAAAGCATTACTCTCATTGTGCAATACTACACACAAGTAAAGTTTTTCTGGAGATAATTCAAAAGTAGTTGCTGCCAGAAATTCAAGCTGGACACAGAAGGGGATATAGAATTAGGAATGTTATTGCTGAAGTCAGAAGGAACTTCTTTGAAAGCAGAGAATACCAAAAAATGTTTAACTGTATTTTACTGACTATGCAAAAGATTCAACTGTGTAGAATGTGAAAAATTATGGATAATATTGTAAAGGATAGGAATTCCAGAACACTTCATTGTTCTCCTGGAAAACCTGTGCTTATACCAAGAGACTACCATTCAGATAGAACAAAGAGACAATATGTGGTTTAAAATCAAGTCAGGTGTATGTCAGAATTGTATCCTTTCATAAACTTACTAAAACTGTAAAATGATCAAAGAATCCACCACATTGGATTATATGAAGAACCTGGCATCAGGATTGGAGGAAGACTCATTAACAATTGCAATATGCAGATGACATAACCTTACTTACTTAAAGTGAATAGGACATTAAGTACTTACTTATGAAGTTCAAAGACAACAGTATAGATTATTGCTCAACATAAAGAAAACAAAAATCCTCACATTTAAGCAATAAACAACATTATAATAAACCAACAAATGAGTGAAGTTGTCATGGATTTCCTTGTACTTGGATCATAATCAATGCCATTGGAAACAGCATTGGACAAATCTACTACTAGAGAACTCTTTTAAGTGTTAAACAGCAAAGATGTCACTTTGAGGACTAATGTGTGTCTGAACTAAGCCATAGTATCTACTCTTTGTGTGTCTGTGTGAACTGAATGAAGGTTCACAGAGCAGATCATACTCACTAGTGTTGTTGTCCCCACTTCTCTACTACTTGGCTGAAACCTGAGCCATGAGGGTAAGTTCAGTTCCAGACCCAAAGTGTGACCCAGTGCCATAAATGCAGATTCTTTCAGGTTCTTTCTAACAAGTAAGCCTGGTCTTTTTTTATAATTTTGTGTTTTGTTCCACATTTTCTTCTACATTATCCAGGTCCTCTTCTGTGATCCCTTTCAGAGCAGTTGGTAATGGTAGCCAGGTACCAACTAGTTCCTCTGGTCTCAGGGTTGTGGAGACGGATGTTCATTGAACTAATTGACTCCAAGAATCTTCTATTTTCATCACTTGTCTTTCCTCAGCACAGAGAGAGACCAACAATTGCTTGTTAGGTGGCCGCTCAGGAACTTTTAAGACCAGAGTCATTACTCCCAAAGTAGGGTGTAGACCATTGTCTTTATAGGTTATTTTGTACCAATTGACCATGGTGTCCCTGAGACTATTGTCCTGAGGCCCTAGACCCAGCAACTCATTGAATCAAAGTGCTTAGTAATGTCTTGAAGTTTTCACCATTTTGACCACTGTATTGGACTTCTGGTGTGGCACTGCAGGTTAATGCACTAGATTGCAAAGTCGATTTGAACTATTAAGGTTGGCAGTTCACGCTCACCACCTACTCCTCAGAAACCCTATACAGGGTTGCTATGGGTCAGAACCAACTCAATGGCACTTCACAACAACAAATTGGACTTCTGGTATGACGCTGGAGGATCAGCACTGTACTGCAAACCACAAAGTCAATAGTTCAAACCCATCAGCTTTTCCGCAGAAACCCTATGCAAGGTTGCTATGAGTCAGAACCAACTTAGCAACAACAACAATTCTCTACCACATTCATAGATATGTTTGCAGCATAGGTAAATAACCATGTACAAATATCCTCTGTCAAACCTTTACATGTGTGTGGATGCACTCCCACTTTCCTTCCCATACCTGTTCAGCTTTTGTATCTATCCATGTGTCTACCTATTATGGCTGTTGTCAAGTGCCGTCGAATTGGTTCCTACTCATAGCAACCCTGTATAGGGTTTCCGATGACTGGCTGCTGGGTTTGAACAGCTGGCCTTTTCTTTACAGAAACCGACTGCCATATCTTTCTCCTACAGAACAATTGGTAGGTTGGAACTATTGATCTCTTGGCTTGGTAGATGAGCACTAACCCACTCCTTTCTGTAGCACCGGGAAGTATTAATGTGAACCTAGAAACAATTACAACCATTTTATCTCAGTGAAATAAATTGTCTAACACAAAAATACACTCAGAAAATAGTACACCTAAGGGAAATCAGAGTAATTGCAGAGCTGCCAGAATAATGTGAATCTGTACCTTCTCAGTTCCTAAAATTCCAGTCATAAGAGGCAGTAAATATCCTAGTTAACTACTCAAATTTGAGTCAGATTCTCTGTTATTTACAGTCAAAGATATCTGGCATTATGCACTTGATCTCTCAATTGTGTTTAACAGTTAATTATTTCCCTCTTCATGAGTCATTCTCTTCTGTTGCCTTTGGTGATTGCACCCTTACCTCTCTGGACATGCATTTGAAGTTTGTTTTGTACCCAATTCTTCTACGATCTTCCTTATTCATTGTCCAGCTTTCACATCCATATGAAGTTATTAAAAATACCATGGCTTGGGTCAGGCGTACCTTAGTCCTCAAGCTGACATATTTGCTCTTCAACACTTTAAAATCTTCCTGTGCAGCAGATTTGCCTAATGCAATATGTCGTCTGATCTCTTGACTGCTGCTTCCGTGAGTGTTGATAGTTGATCCAAGAAGAATGAAGTCCTTGACAACTTGAATCTTTTCTCCATTGATAAGAATGTTGTTTATTGATCCAGTGGTGAGGATTTTTGTTTTCTTTACGTTGAGATGTAATCCACATCGAATTGACTATAGTAATATACAGTATATTACAGTAATATTCTTAGAAGAGAAGATGACAAGACTTGTTCTCACGTACTTTGCACATGTTATCAGGAAGGGCCAGTCCCCTCCTTTAGAAAGACCTACCCCCAAATTTACAAGTCCAGCTCAGAGCCAGCACCTCATTTGAATTTAGTCTTTCTCTCTCACTATCTCCTCACAGTGTAACATCTGGTCCTATTGATCCTCATAGTTCTTGGATCCATTCATTTTTCTCCAACATCACTATCAAACTAATCTGAACAAGATTCATTATTACTCATTTCTATTAGTTTACTGTAGACAATATACAATTTAAAATGCAAATCTTACTATGACAATTGCCTGCTTAAAACTCTTTAATGGCTTCTCATTGCCTTTAGAAAGGGTTCCAAAAGCCTTAATATGAATTACAAAATCATGTTTGATCTAGCCCTATTTAGACTTTTTGGTCTCACCTACTGTCACACTTCTTCTCCCGAAGTTCCACCATCTTGTACTTCTTCTCCATTATACTGTATCTCAGAATGGTCCTGCAGCCTGCTCCTTCCTGACTAGAAACCTTTCCTCTTTCCCCACTTGATACTACACACCTCCACATTCAGGCCTGCATAACTGAGAAGGTGTCATATATATATAGATTGTATAGACTATATTTGGTGATTTGTGGAGCTGTGGAACACAGGCATCCTCCCTACCATTGCCTAACTACATCTTAATTACTGCTCAGAATTCAGCATAAACTCCTCCTTCTCCAGGAAACCTTCTCTAACTATCCACACCTGGTTTGGTCTGATTGTTTTCTTGAATTTTTTAGTTCTAACACTCAGCAAAGTCTCCATGACTATTTCTTCATTGTTAACCTATATTTTCCACTTAGCCAAATTAATGAGTTTAAAAGAGGGCTGAAACTATTTGTAAACATAAAAAATATTGTTGGACCTTCCCCCTCATAATATGTGAGATACCCTAAGTAATATTTAACGAACTACATTTTCACCCTATCCCTACCAATGACCTTAGCTTAGAAATGGAATGCAAGAAAAAAATGAAAATAATACACATAACCTTTTTCACTTCAATAATTTGACTTTAAATGTGTCATTTTATACAGCTGTAAAACCTGGAGAGTATACAAGTATGTGTATGTGTTTGAAAACTTCCCTCCCCCAAGGTTCCCCGGATCCCTTCAAAGAAATGTATGGGAAATCTATCCCTTTGGGTTGAAAATCAAAACTTTATAGATGCCAAGGCAGGCCTTGAAGGCAGATAGGGTAGAGGTGCAGTGAAGTTCACTGTAAGCAAGACCACAGAATACTAGGCAAAGTGGGTTCAGGGCAGAGCTCCAAAACTCAGAACCACATAGGTAGGAATATTTTAAAAGTTTGAAAGCTTATGGCTAGTGGAACTTGTGGCAGAAGTAAGAAATCACGTACTTTTAAATCTGCTGGACTCGACGACCTGGAGTCAACAAATTGGGTGAGACCAAATAGCAAGACAAAACAGGGGAACAGAGCCACCATGGAATAATGCAGCGGGAACCTTGGAGCAAAGGTGGACAATACACTTTGCCAGTTTTACTTTGTTCTGATTTTCTTTTTCTTTTTTCTTTTTTTTTTTT
>NW_006408582.1:13430590-13435061 GCF_000296735.1 Chrysochloris asiatica
ACCTCCATCCTGGTGACTAGAGGGGGTGCCTGAGCGAGTTGACACACCCCACCCCCACCACTTGTGGGTTCTTCTGCCACACATGCACACAGATACTCTCAGTCAAAGAGCCAGACCTGAACAGTATTTTTTAATAGGGAAAAGGTCAGAACAAGGGTTATGGAGAGGGAAAGACAGTTTAAAAACAAAACAGGCCAAAAATTAAATTAAATCCTGAGGTACAGCATAACAACCAACAGTGGCATCTTGAATTTTATCAGACAGCTTTGAAGGCAAGAAGCTGAAAGAGGACATTAAAGTCATACTCATATTAGACTACAGATTTTTTTATTTCTTATCTCCCTCCTCTCCCTTTTCTGTAATTGCAGACTACATTATCCAGTCTTCTTATTTTGTTGCTGTATTTTGTTTTTTCTTGTTTTTTTTTTTTTTTGCTGTTGCTGTTTTGCTCTTTTATGCTCCTCCTTCTACCTTTGGGGAACTCGTTCTCTCCCTATATTACCCAAGAATAGGCAGCAACTGCTGCCATATAGTCAAGCTACAATCACACTCTATAAAACACCAAAATGCAGGCAAGAAACAATACCAACTGCCATATACCAGGGAGGCAGACAACACCTGTGAAAGTTACTCTGAATTAAGCAATAAGAAAAGTAAAAAGGTAAGCCCACATCCTGATCACATCTACCTAGAGGCAATCAGAAAGCATAAAAAAAACCAAAACACACACTCAACTAAGTATTAAGGCCACAGATAAACACTAAACATGTGCAAGAAACAAAAGCAGATGACCACATCAGCACATGTCCAGAAACAAGATAAAATGTCTGAGACAAATGACCTAGAGGTAGACCTGGACTACATTCTGGAAGGAGGGCAGGCCTTGGAAGTGCCTGAGAAGGAATTCAGAAAAATGATTATAAAATGTTTCAAAACACTTTGCAATGGAGATGAGAAAAATAAGGAAGAAGTCAGGAGAGTGCCACAGAAACAATCAAATAAGATAGATATAACATTGGAAACAATTCAAAACCTACAGAAAGAGGTCCAAATGATTAATAATAGAATATCAGAAATAGACAAAACTATGAAAGGGCAAAGAGGTAGAATAGATGGGATGAAAGGCAGAACTAGTTAGCTAGAAGTCAAAGCGCTCAATACTATTAAGATAGAAGAGTAAACAAAAAACGATTAAAAAAAAATCTGAAGAAGGTCTAAGATTCATGTTGGACAACATGAAGAGGAATAATTTAAGAATTATCGGCTTTCCAGAACAGGAAGAATCACACAAGTCCACAGAGGAAAGAGTTGAAGAACTGCTGAAAGAAAAATTCCCTAACATCCTGAAAAGTGAAAAGATAAATATTTAAGAAGCTCAACGAACCCCAAGAAGGCTAGACCTCCAAAGAAAATCACTGAGACATATTATAATCAAGCTCTCCAAAATCAAAGATAAGGAGACAATCCTGGAAGCAGCTAGGGAAAAGAGAAGTGTTACATACAAAGGCAAGCAAGTCAGATTAAGCTCGGATCTCTCAGCAGAAACCATGCAAGCAAGAAGGCAATGGGGAGACATATATAAAACCCTGAAAGAAAAAAATTGTCAACCAAGAATGTGGTGCTGTGGGTTAATATGCCAGACTGCAAAGCTGTTTGAACTGCAAGGTTGGTAGTTCAAGCTCACCAGCCACTCCTTAGAAACCCTATCCAGGGTCACTATGGGTTGGAACCAACTCAATGGCACTTAACAACAACAAGAATCCATTATTCAGCAAAGCTATCAATGAAATGAGATGGAGTAATCAAAACATTCCAGGATAAACAGAAGCTAAGGGAATTTTCTAAAGCCAACCCTGCACTACAAAACATCCTAAAGAGAGCTCTGTAGACTGAGAACCAACAAGAATAGACAACAACCAGAGATTGACATACATGGCAGCAACTCCCAGAACTAAATCAACAGAAGGAAGAGTCGAGAACAGAACAAAATTATAAGAACAAACTCGGAGAATCTGGGAGGATAGTATATAATCAAAACAAAAGCTATGTAAAAGAAGGTAAACATGTAAGAACAGAGATCCAGATGGTGAGAAGGTCAGGTGGATACAGAATAAAATAGACTGCACTAAATGGAGGGGAAAGTTAATAGGATACAAGGTAACCTCAAAGAATGTTAACACTTCACACTATTCCAAGAAAGTGAAAATCTAAGAAGAACATGGAAACATTAAAACTATGAGGAAACTCACAAGAAAGAACACAAAAAGCAGGAACTCAGCAAAGGAAGACAAACAGAACAAAAAAAGCAGTGACAACACAAGAAAACAAACATAATGGCAGCAATTAATCCAGATCTATCAATAATTACACTGAATGTAAATGGATTAAATGCATCAGTTAAGAGACAGAGGGTGGCAGAATGGATAAGAAAAGATCCTTCAATATGCTGTCTTCAAGAGACACATCTTACACACCGAGACAAAAACAAATTAAAAATCAAAGAATGGAAAAAATTTACAAAGCTAATTGCAATAAAAAATGAACAGGAGTGGCAGCATTAATCTCTGATAAAATAAATTTAAGGCAAAAACCAGCATAATAGATAAAGATGGACATTATCTCATAATTAAAGGGACAATTGAGCAAGATGGCATAACCATAATAAATATCAATGCTCCCAATGAAAGAGTTCCAAAATATATAAAGCAAACTAATAGATTTGAAGAAAGAAATAGACGAATCTACAATAATCATTGGTGATTTTAATACACTGCATTCAAAAAAGGTTAAATCAACCAGAAAGAAACTTGACAAAGACAAAGAAGGACTAAACAACACAATCAGCCACCTGGACCTCATAGATGTGTGCAGAGCATTCAACCCAACACAGCACAATACACATTCTTTTCCAGTGCACATGGAACATTCTCTGGAATAGACCATGCCTTAGGCTACAAAACAAACCTCCATAAATTTACAAATATCAAAATACTACAAAGCATCTTCTCAGACCATAATGCTATCAAATTAGAAATCAACAATAGGAAGACCAAGGTAATAAGGTCAAATACATGGAAACTGAATAACACCCTGATGAAAAATACTGGGTAGTAGAAGAAATTAAATATGAACTCACAAAGTTCCTAGAAACAAATCAGAATGAAAACACAACATACCAAAATCTTTCAGAAATGTCAAAAGCAGTGCTGAGAGGAAAATTTATTGCAATAAATGCACACATTCAAAAAGAAGAACGAACCAAAATTAACACATTAACACAGCATCTACAACAATTAGAATCAGACCAACATAGGGAACCTGCAGCTACCAAAAGAAAAGAAATAACAAAGATTAGAGCAGAAATAAATGAGATAGAAAACAGAAAAACAATAGTAAGAATCAATAGGATAAGAAGATGGTTCTGTGAAAAGATTAATAAAATGGACAGACCACTGGCAAACCTAACAAAAGAAAAGAGAGAGAAGATACAAATAACACACAAGAAAACCATAGGCATCAAAAAGATAATAACAGAATACTATGAAAAGTTGTACTCCATCAAATTTGAAAACTTAGAAGAGATGGATACATTTTTAGAAAAATGCAACCTACATAAACTTACCTAGAATGAAGCAGAAAACCTGAACAGACCCATAACAAAAGAAGAAATTTATCAGGTCACCAAAAACTCCCAACCAAAAGAAGTCCAGGCCCAAATAGCTTCACTGCTGAGTTCTACCAAGCATTCAGGGAAGAGCTGTCACAAATCCTAGCCAACAGAATCCAGCAGCACATCAAAAAGATAATGCATCATGATCAAGTAGAATTCATAAAAGTAGAATTCATAAAAGAGATGCAAGGATGGTTCAACATTAGAAAAATGATTAACATAATCTGCCATATAAATAAGAAAAAATAAAAGAACCACATGATCATATTGATTGATGCAGAAAAGGCATTTGACAAAGTCTAACATCCATTCTTGATAAAAACACTCTACAAAGTAGAAACTGAAGGGTAATTCCTCAACATAATTAAGAGCACATATACAAAACCAACAGCATACATTAATCTCAGTGAAGAAAAACTGAAAACCTTCCCTCTGTGAACAGAAACCAGACAAGGATGACCTTTGTCACCACTCTTATTCAACATTGTGCTGGAAGTCTTAGCAAGAGCTATATGGCAAGGCAGGGAAATTAAAGGCATCCAAATTGGCAAAGAGGAAGTAAAACTCTCTCTATTTGCAGATGATATGATCTTATAGATAGAAACCCCAAAGACTCAGTAAAAAAGCTACTAGACCTCATTGGAAGCTTCAGCAAAGTGGCAGGATATAAGATCAACATACAAAAATCAGTTTGATTCCTCTATACCAAAAACGACAGCAATGAATAGGACATCAGGAAAAGCAATATCAGTTACAACAGCCGTCCAAAGGATGAAATATCTAGGAATAAATGTAACCAGA
>NW_006408582.1:13435311-13475007 GCF_000296735.1 Chrysochloris asiatica
AAAAAAAAAAAAAAAAAAAAAAACAATTACTATGTTTATATGGAAAGGAATAAGACCCAGAATAAGCAAAGTACTGCTTAAGAAGAAGAATAAGGTTGGAAACCTCTCATTCCCCGACTTCAAAATTTATTACACAGCTACAGTGGTCAAAACAGCCTAGTACTAGTTAATGAAAGATCCATTGATCAATGAACAGAATCGAGAATCCAGTAATTAACCCATCCACATACAGCCAATTGATTTTTGACAAAGTAGGTAAATACATTCCATGGGGAAGGGATAGTCTCTTCAACAGATGGTGCTGGCAGAACTGGAAAGCAATATGCAAAAGATTGAAACAAGACCTTCACCTCTCGCCTTACACAAAGACAGACTCAGCATGGATTAAAGATGTAAAAGTGAATCTCAAACTTACAAAGGCCATCAATGAAAAAATAGGAAAAAACATGAGAGCACTAATTCAGGGAATACAAAGACATTTTGAAAACTACACAAACAAAAGTAGACAAAATAAATGATTGAGACATACTAAAAATTAAAAACTTTTGTGCATCAAAAGACTTCACCAGAAGAGTAAAAAGGGAACCCACCGAATGGGAAAAATTTTTTTGCAATGACACTTCAGACAAGGGACTCATTTCTAAAATATTCAGGAAACTACAACACCTCTACATGAAAAAGACAAATAACCCAATTAAAAATGGGCACAGGACATGAACAGACACTTCAGCAAGGAGGAGATCTGGGCAGCCAACAAACATATGAAGTAGCCATTGTTGTTGTTGTGAAGTGCTGTCGAGTCAGTTCCGACCCATAGCGACCTTGTATAGGGTTTCCGAGGAGTGGCTAGTGAGCTTGTACTGCCGACCTTACAGTTCAAACGGCTTTGCAGACTGGAGCATTAACTTACAGCACCACACCAGGACTCCATCAGTAGCCATTGTTGTTGTTGTTATGTGCCGTGGAGTCAGTTCCAACTCATAGCGACCCTGTACAGGGTGAGCCTGTAAATCTTCACTGGAGCAGAAAGCCTCATCATTCTCCTGCAGAACAGCTGGTAGTTTCGAACTGCTGATCCTGAGGTTAGCAGCCTGATTCGTAACCACTACACTATCAGTAGCCATTAGAGAGATGCAAATCAAAACAAAAATGAGATAGCATCTCACACCAGCAATAACAGCAAAGATCAAAAAAGTAGAAAACAATAAATGCTGGCAAGGATGTGGAGAGACTGGGACATTCCTGCATTGCTGGTGGGATTTCAAAATGGTCCAACCTCTCTGGAAAGCAATATGGCACTTCCTCAGAAGGTTGGAAATAGAAATACCTTATGATCCAGCAATGCCTCTATTTGGTATTAACTCACAAAAAATACGAGCCATAACACAAGTAGATACATGAACACCAATGTTCATAGCAACACTATTTATAGCATAGCAAAAAGATGGAGACAGCCTAAGTGCCCATCAATGGAATAATGGATAAACAAACTGTGGTACACACACACAATGGAATATTATGCTACCTTGAAGAATAAGAAGGAAGCTGTAAGCTATCACATAACATGGATAAACCTGGAGGACATTATATTGAGTAATATTAGTCAATCACAAAAGGAGAAATATGACATAGGACCACTACTGTAAATGACTAAGAAAAAGAACGCATACTAAAGTGTGTGTAGGGGGAGCTCTTTGCAGATTACTGGGATGTGGGGGATAGGGTAAGGGGAGGGTGTGGAAGGTGTAGCACAGGGTAGAGAATAGACACAGGATAGTTTAGGTGCTAGGGAGGGGGGCAATACACAAAAAGGGGGAAGGGAATGGAAGAACAAGGCAGATGGGAAAACAACTAGGCAGGTTTGCATGGGCTAAGTGGGACAGAGGTAAATAATTATGTATGCACAACTTTGGAACAACAAGGCTCTGGGATACAGGGATTGAGACATGGCTGGAATGGGCAAAAGCGAGCAAATAATGTTAAGATGCTTGGCTGTCTTTTGAATCTTGGTTTCCCTGGCATACTATTATAAGATAGACACTTGAGGGGGAAAGAAAGGAATAGCCAGAAATATCACCATAGAAAGCTTGTATGTCTGTCTTCAGCCTATAATTGATTGGAATACCTTAAAGGGGGCTAGAAGTTGCCCAGTGAAAGCGGCTTCCTGTGGAGCCTTTGCATTGCATAAGACCACAGGCGGAATCCTGAACCCCATCTAGAATCTTCTGAGATGGGAAATTTCCACTTGATAGGACAAGCAGATTAGACTGCAGCAGCCTGAAGAATGAAAGATACTTCTTGAAAGAAAGATCGACAGAAAACTACAAAACAATAACGTCAGTCCGACTGATTACTACAAAAACAAGCACGTTGCTTGCCCAGGAGATATCAAGGCAAGTGGTCAGATCCCCTTAGGGCAAGCCTCCTTCCAAGACTCAAATTCAATGGGAATACACAAGCAGAATGCGCTCTGATTGGTGACCACATTCATCACCATTAAGGGGAAGTGAGGGAAAAACAGCAATATAGCTATAAGCTAAGCCCTGCAATGTTCAACAGACTCCTGTGAATCCCGGTGGAGACCTAGTTGGCCAGCAGTGTGGCAAGACCTGGGGACTCTTGGGCCTAGACTCAGTGGCATAGCCACAGAGGACTAGAGTGGAGAGTGACTAGTCCAGCTGATAAGAAGAGAGGGCATATGCATAAGAACACCTACACTTGCAAATAATACCCACTTGACCTGGCTTCAATGACTGGATGATGAGAGCTCAACTAAAAGAAGAAAGAAGAGGAAAAAAAGAGAGTAATCTGATACAATTTGATGAACTTGTCCTACACCTTTGGATGCAGTAGCTCAACAGAGGGAACAAATCTTTACAGTGAGGATCATACCCACCCCCTCCATACACAGAGTAGACAATGATGGGCAACTTGGACATTGGCTACCCAAAATGGGGGTTTACCAAGGCAATAAGTGACTGGCTTACAAGCTTTCAAGGGGGAGGCTAGCTCCAGAGGACACAGAGTAAGGTAGAATCTCCACTGAGTAGTATCCAATCTGTCTGGGCAGGGGTGATGAAAGGAGATGGGGTTAGGTCTCTTGTGATACAGTAGTGAATAACTGTTATCAGGACTGACTGCGGGTTGGAAACGTAAAGGTAGACCTTTTGTAGCAAAAGGAGGGGAGTGATTGACTTTGCAGTCCAGGAGCAGAGGTCCCTGGAACCATCAAGGGAGAAGAGTGGAGTGAGGGAGTCTACCTAGAAAAAGTGATGCTAGAGATGGAAGCAGAGATGACAGAGACGATGACGTGGAGAGATGGAGGGCTGGGGACTATAGACCCAGAGAGGGAGAGGAGCTGTGTGCTGACAACCAGGGGACAGGCTTGCAAGGTATACTCTTTGGTTGGTTGATGATGCATGGAGAGGATTGTAACCATGGCAATGAAATGACATAGGATAAGAATGTAAAGCTAATGTTCTCCCATGTAAACTATCACATAATTCGCAATAAAACATTAAAAAAATAAATAAAAACTTTATAGATGAAGGACCTCACTGATAGAGAATCACTTATTTGGATGATAGAGAAATGCCCTCTGATTAAAGAATTCCTCAAAAATTAAATTTTGTAGACTTTACCAGGTGTGCCCCACTAATCTAAATATGAATGGGAAAAGACATAAACTTAGAATATTTCCAGCCATTCTGAGGAATAAGAATTTGGGACTTCTCAAATGAGTAGCAGTGACAGCTGTAATTCTAAAGGTTCTCTCTTTATGTAGCAAGAAAGCCAAGAAACCAGACTTATCAAAGCAAATATTGTGTTCCATCTTCCCTTTTTTAAGTCAAGAAAATTTCCTACAGCCAGAGGTTAGGTCAATCCCCATTGCAAGGCAAAAGCAATTTCAATGAGACAGTGAAAGAAACAGGTAACCCAGATGGTTTTGTTTTGTTGCAGTGTTTTAGGTAGCCAGTAGCAAGCTCAGCAGAAATTACTAGAAGGAGCAATATGGGGAGGTGGCCAATGGGAAGAAGAGCCTCGTAAAGAAATTCCAATAGAGACAGCGCTGCTAAGCCTCAGGGTCTGATACCCTCCACATCATCAGTAGCACCTGGGAGAACTTTCTTAACTGGAAGGGAAATACCATTGATAAGTGCCCAAGCTTCTCCCCTCCCTACTTTTCTCCAATGGGAAGTTTGGGAGGGTTTTGTTCATTGAAGATTTTGTTGTTGTTGTTATGTGCCGTGGAGTCGGTTTCGACTCATAGCGACCCTGTACAGGGTTTCCGAGGCTGTAAATCTTTATGGGAGCAGAGAGCCTCACCTTTCTTCCGTGGAAGAGCTAGTAGTTTCGAACTGATGACCCTGAGGTTAGCAGCCCGATTCGTAACCACTACGCTACCAGAGCAGAAATTACTAGAAGGAACAATAAAGAAGAGCCTCATAAAGAAATTCCAATAGAGACAGCACTCCTAAGCCTCAGGGTCTGATACCCTCCACATCATCAGTAGCAGCTGGGAGAACATCAAATGAAGATAGGGTTGATGTTCTCCAGAATCAACTCCATAGCACACCAAAACTAGAAAGAGAAGCATACCCTATTTACTTGTATATCATTTCTAAAGTAATATATTGTTGTTGGTAAGTGCCATCAAGTCAGTTGTGACTCATAGGGTTCCTTTATAGGGTTTCCAAGGAGCAGTTGATGGGCTTGAACTACTAAATTAGTTAACAGTCCAGTGCTTATTCTACAGTGCCACACCAGGACTTTATATACTACACAAGTAATATATAGAGGATAGATATGAGGGGAGAGGTTGTGGCAGTGGAATAAAAATGGACCATTGTCATGCCCTGGTGTTGAGCCAGAAGGTGGTGATAGCCAGAGAGTGGCTATAGCTTATCAAGGACTCCTCTCCTTCCAACTGGGGGCAACATAGTGAGTGGTTCCAACAGAAACCAGGAAATGCTAAGTCATTGTTTACACGCAGTCGGGCTGCTAACCTCAAGATCCGGCAGCTGAAAACTAACAGCGGTTCCGCCGGAGAAAGATGAGGCTTTCTGCTCCCGCAAAGATTTACAGCCTCAGAAACCCTGTGCAGGGTCACTATGAGTCGGAACCGACTCCACGGAACTTAACAACAACATCAACAACATAGTAAAATGATGTCACACTGTTATTTAACACTTACATATATTTGACAAGATGCTTTCTTTGTTCTGTAATAGTATAAACGACAGCGTTTCCCTCACATGAGAGAGCACAGAATGGCAGGAGACTACCTAAGACCCCTTCCCCTGTGCTGACAGCTGTTTTGCTGAATAAAGCAATGAGCCATCTCCCTACCGCACCTTTAATCTTCTTTTGGCTGCCAGATGCAGTAAAACCTATTGAGTTGCGGTGCTGAGAAACCCGGACCTTCCACTCTCCAATACAGCTGAATTCACAAAAATGTGTATTTCTGGATAAATGCACCAGTTTTCTTTCATAAGCATTACCAATGGTTAGAAAGACCCAATGCCGAATCGAGTGTTTATTTCTTATTGGCTGTACTTCCTTGAAGGTCACTCTTTTGGAGGTTCAATATGCATAACACTACTTGTATTACATTTTTGTTATGATAGGTGGTTGGTGGTTATGTACCGTGGAGCGGTTCCAATCAGAGCGACTCTGTATAGGGTTTCTGAAGCTGTACAGCTTTAAGGGAGCAGAAAGCTTCATCTTTCTCCTGTGCAACCACTGGTAGTTTCGAACTGCTGACCTTGAGAGTAGCAGCTTGACTCGTAATCACCAAACTTGAGATTAAAGATCTTTGTTGTCGTTGTTGTTTTAAGTACCATGGAGTCGGTTCTAACTCACAGCAACCCTGCACAGGGTTTCCGAGGCTGTAACTCTTTACCGGAGTAGAAAGCCTCATCTTTCTCCCGTGGAACAGCTGATAGTTTCGAATTGCTGACCTTGGAGTTAGCAGCCCGATTGGTAACCATCTTTAGGCTTGTATTTAAAGTGGATCTAATTAGGAGTTGTTGTTATTGTTAAGTGCCGTCGAGTCTATTCCGACCCATAGCGACCCTGTATAGGGTTTCAGAGGAGCAGCTGGTGAGCTTGAACCGCCGACCTGAATGAACGCTTAAAGCAGAAAGGACAAGAAGTAGTCCAGTGCAGAACCAAGATAAAGTCAAAGGACTTAAGTGGGAGCTTTATAACAACGTTAGTCCCTAAGAACACTAGTTCTGCAGGTCATTAATATATTAAAATCCTGGTATGGTGCCATAGAATAACACTGGACTGCTAAACACAAGGTTGGTGGTTCAAGTCCACCAGTCACTCTTTGGAAACCCTACACATGGTTACTATGAGTCAGAATCAATTTGATGGCACTTAACAATACTCATTAAAAAAATAGGAATTCTGAATCACACATTTGGTAAACGTTGGGTTAAAATTTTTAAAAGCTTTCTTATGTGGGATTCTGAGCAACTTTAATGTCAAAGTTTATGTTTGTCCTCATAGTGATTGTGATGTGCCGTGGAGTCAGTCCCGACTCATAGCAACCCTGTACAGGGTTTCCAAGGTGGCAAATCTTTACAGGAGTAGAAAGCCTCATCTTATTCTAGCAGAACAACTGGTAGTTTCGAACTACTGACCTTAAGGTTCACAGCCCAATTCATGTTGAACCCCTCAAAAATGGATGTGAGCATGGGGTCTTCTTTTGGGGGAACGGGGGGTGGTGGTGGTACATTTTACAAAGATCTCTCTGGACACTTTCTAGAAAATGTGATTAATAGCAACAGGTCTCCAGATCTGGAATTGAAAAAGTCCGTTACTTCCAAGCTTTTCCAAGGACTTAAGGATGATTGCTATTGTTAAATATCATCGAGTTCCAACTTACAGTGACCCTCTATAAGGTTTCTGAGACTGAAAGATGATTGGGAATTGGAAAATTTTTACTGACGCTAAAGAAAAACTTACAAAAAGAAAACTGGAAAAAAAAATTAGACATATATTTAAGTAAGTGTCTAAAAAGTATAACATTATACAACTATCAATGGCATCTCAATATATTATCTATAATTATATAAAATATGCTTATCATCAAATGTGAGTACAATTTAATATGTTTGATATGCTGTGTTTCAAGGACTCTAGGAGAATGAGAGCCTAGAGTCTATAAATGTCATTGGTTACCTTGATAAGGTCACACCTTTAAACCATGTATATTAAACCACATACATCTTGGAGCTGAAAAAGTTTTAACCCAAAAAAATAAAATAAAAAACCCCACAAAATTAGGACAGTGTTACTCTCATAAAAGCAGCAGCTGATTCATTACTTAATTTTATGGTGGGGTAGAGGGGTCTCTCCATCCTCACCATCCTGAAGTCCTTGGTGCCCACAAGACTTAATGGAGTTTGGATTCTTAACTATGTAGCAAATCCTTGCTGGCAGTAGCCATAAGATCCTGCAGCAAAGCGCAGCTCTGTCTCAGTAAATCTACTTACCCCTCCCTGTGGAAAGCCATTTGAAGGACTGATTTTACAGCTGATGGCTTCCCATTCACTACCTCTAAAAGGATCTTGGGGCTTTCTGTGGTTCTTTTTAATTCATGTTAAAAGGCAACATTTTAATGAGTGAGAGGGGGAAGGGATTTGAGAGGGGATGAAAGAAAATCTTTCCCCTTCTAAAGGTCTTCTAATGAAAACATATTTGAAAGAAGACATGTAAGGATTAGGTAGAGGCACAAATGATCAGAGCCTCCCTCACTGTGGCAGAAGGCACCTTCTCACATCCTCAGCACCAGCTTGGGCTGGGATAAGGAGCAATAAATAACCAGGATTTTCAGAGAAGTAACTCCATTTCATTGCACTTTTCTCTAGGAACAGGCAGGTATCTGGGCTCATAGAACCAGTCTAAGCTGTCACTTCCATAGCTCGCCCTCTTGAGAGAGAAGTAGAAAAGCAAAAAAACGAGAAGCTGGAATTTAAAATTTTAGCCCAAACCATTGACTTTACCTTCAAATCAATCTCTTTTTTATAAAGTTGTGTTATAATATCAAATCAAGAAGCACTGTTTTCTTAATTGTACTATTTGATTGTAACAATTTGACACATTTCTCACTTTTATCTCAATTCCAAAGTCTGTGTGAACAATTTAATCATGAAATGAAGTAAAGAGTAAAGACCCCCAATTCACAAGAGAAAGGAAATTGCCCTTTCTTTGTTAATATTACAAGAGAAACAGTAAAGACAATAACTATGTGAAGAAGTTATTTTAAGCACAAATATGAGAAGAAACATTTTTAAATGCAATTAAAATTTGCTGTATGAAAAGAATACTATTTCATTGCTTCGCAATTTTTAGAGTTAAGTTTCCCTGCCTTGAGAACAGCGACTCCACTAATGACATTGCTTGCCCCAAGCATGTCCCACTTCCTCCAAAGTTTTTCTCTCTTTCTCTCTCTTTCTATTATTGTCATTAGAGAGTGTGGAATGACATGTTCAAGAAATGCTTGCCTTGAGGCCAAAGTGTGTTTTCTTTGCGCTTGGATTTCCATTTATTCCACTAAATTTCCTTTACAATTAATTTTTAAAAGAGCTGAGAGATCATTTCCCAAACAGCTGACAAGAACAGTGATCCGTGAAAGCAAACAAAATGGCACTCAGTGACCATTTTTTGCTCCCATTATAAAATCCTTACAGTATAAATTCTGACTCTGCATTCTGTTCTTCATTACTCTGATATAGTAATCGGAATATGTTAATACTCCCATGATACCCATCCACAGCCAGGACCTGGTTTAATCTTAATTGCACTTTAACCTTAAGCTTATTAAATGCAACTTGATTATAAAATGCATGTGAATTGCCATAATAAATTTCTTGGCATGATTTCCAAACATCAAGTAAGGAAATCTATAATCTCCTAGTCTGGCTCTTTTGCTGACTTGCCAGGTAACTTTCTATAAAGGCTGTTCCCTCTCTACACCTCTCTTTCTCAGCCAATAAACTAGTAATAATAGATTTGTCTAGCACTCAGGAATGGCTGCAAGACACGTCTTTATACTTGGACAGAATTTTGCAAATGGCAATCTGGCTTCAGGCTAAATATGTCAGAATGATGCTTCAGCATGTGTTGTCGGGGTGATTTTTTTTTTTTTTTTAATTTCACAAACTCAGTGGTGTCATCAATCAGTCCTCCTTATAGCTCCCAATTGAGCACTGTGCATATGCTGCCTCGTGTTTAGTTCCTACATCCATGTCTTGCCCCACAAGTTGACTGTCTGTACCCTCTCAGTATTAATACTGTTCCAGGCACAGAGAGCTTAATGAATACACACTGACAGATGGATTTATTGACTGAAAAAGTGCTAAACTCTGATCGTCTGACTAGAAAGGTTTGAACTTATTGCAGTGGGTTTGCACTAACCACTGGGTAAGAGGCCTACCCAACCTGTGCATTCCAAAACAGTCCCTCCATTTAACTAACGGAGTGCAAATCCTTATTTGCAAAGGTGTTAGAAGCTAAGGGGAGACGGTCCAAGAGGCAGGAAGGGTACTTGTGTACAGGTTTGCTCCCAAGTCTGCCTCGAGGATTTCTCAGTGAAACTTCCAAACAATGCTGTTTTTGTTCGTTAAGTACTGTGCAGATGGTTCCAACTCATAGAGATCCTATATAGGGTTTCCAAGGAACAGCTGGTGAGTTTGAACCACCAACCTTGCTGTTCCAACCGATCTTGATGTTGAGTGCTTATCCTATGGTGCCACACCAGGACTCCAAATCTAAGGTATCAGGGATTGAGTGAAAATGTATTCAGCCTTGAACTTGGTGCAGAGACCACTAGAAGAAAAAACGTTAAGTAGGAAAATGGTTGAAAGAAGTCTTTTGGGTTTTTTTTGGTTTTTTTCAGTAATAAGAAGCAAGCTCACTACCCCCTTGAAGTAGATTTTTTTTTTTTTAATCAAGAGCTGAAGGAGCATATGTGTGCTGATTTGTCCTGTCATCTGCCTTACATCGTTGGATGCAGATGCTGCTATCCCCGTAATATTGGACAGAATAGCTAACAAGCTTGGCTGCAATCTATTAGTCAGTAATAGAACGGCATACAGAGAACTGTAGCACTTCTGCAAAACTTCCAGATACATAGGATAATTCTAGTCGTCTACCTCACCTGTTAAATCAGGTGCATTTTGAGACCATAAACATGTTATCATTCCAAAAAGCACCCTGATGGCCTGGCAATGGTCAATCCAACGTACTCAGAATTCACAACTTTTTTTTTTTTTTTTTTTTAAGGAAACATTTCCTAATTGTTGGTTGATTCGAGCGCCCTCATGTGTCTCAATAGAGTAATGTCACTGTAGGTATTCCAAATGGCTATTTTTCTATTTATAATTTTTTTCATTATTTTTGTTGTTGAGAACATACAAATAAAAACATGAATCAGCTCAATAATCTCTTTATGTACAGCTCAGTTATACTGATTGCATTTTTGAAGCCGTACAGGCATTCTTACCCTCCTTTTCTAAGTTGTTCCTCCCATCGTTAATAGAAGTCCATTGCCCCTTAAAGTTCCTAATTTAATCTTTTGAGTTGTTGTGGTCCATTTGATGCCATATAGATCTTTATAAAATATGATCTTCAAGGCATACAATCTTTACTAGTTACACCAAACTGTTGTTTGTTTCTTCAGGGAAAGAGAGGAAACTCCTCAATGAGATGGGTTGAAACCGTGGGTGGCTGCAACAGCGGGCTTAAACATACCAGATGTTGCGAGGATGCTGCAACCTGTTGTACATAGGACCACTATGAGTCTGGACCCACTAGTTAGTAACCAACAACAATGTCATTTTGTTTTAAGAAGACTTCAAGGGGTATTACTGGTTTAAAGTATAAGGATTATCTAGGAAAATAGTTTTGGGGTTCATCCAGCATCCATGACTTCAGTAAGTCTGAATCCCATGAGAATTTAATGACAGACTCTATTACAGACAAATGTTCTTCAAACTTTCTTCAGGAGCCTTATCTAAAGCTGAAGATTTCCAGGCTTCCTTTAGACTGTGAATTTGTCCTCCCTGATGTAAAGTGATATTGCTAACTAAGACCTGAAGAAGGAGAAGAAAGTGGCAACAGGACTAGAAGCCAATTTTAACTTGCCTATTCTGTGTGGGTGGTTACGAATCGGGCTGCGAACCTTAAGGTCAGCGGTTCGAAACTACCAGCTGCTCCGCGGGAGAAAGATGAGGCTTTCTACTCCCGTAAAGATTTACACCCTCGGAAACCCTGTACAGGGTCGCTATGGGTCGGAACCGACTCGACGGCACTTAACAACAACAAATAATTCTGTGTGGCACTGTAGCATAAGCACTGGACCATAAGATCAGTTTGAAGCACAAGGTCGACAGTTCAAATCCACTAGCCACTTCTCAGAAACTTTATACAGAGTTGCTAAGAGTCAGAATCGACTGGATGACACTTAATAGCAACAACATTCTGGTTTCAACTTGTTAGGCCATCTTGTCTATTTTTTTATCCCTCCATTCTACCTCCAGGGGTAGTGCTGTTGGCATGCAAGCCAGAGGTCACTCAATGAAAGAAGAATCTGAGCTAACTTCTATAATGAGAGGAACTCATTACAGTAACTCCACGACATTCTTCTCTCTGGATCCTGGGTTACTGCTGTGGAAAAGAAAATAGCAGGTCCTTTTTCACAGCTAATAGATGAAAAGGCATCTACAGCAAGGCCTGGCATATAGTAAACAGACACCCAGTGAATGTTAGTTGAATCCAAGACTGCAGACTCGACTCCAACTCACTTGCCATATTATGTTTCCAGAAAGTAGATATTCTTCCACATATACAACATTTGTGTTTTAAGAAATTGGTGGAAAATTCCTGGAGCCGAGAAAATGATGAGCCATTTCTCTGCATTTCCCATGACATCTGACCTACTGCCAGGTACACAGATAACTTCCATAATGTAGTGGGAATCCTGTAGGATTTCCCTACTAACTACTTTCTCACTCTTTTCCTTTGGTATTTTAAAGCAATCAAAGACAAACAAAAAAGCTCAAATTTACTCAAGAATTTGGAATCATTTACAGACAAATCTGGTATCCTCACGCAAAAATGAAACTATTTATTTTCTCCTCATTTTGCCTCTTTCTCTTGTTTTTCATGAGGTTAGGAGGGCATGACTCGAAAGTTGAGCAGTGGAGTCAGGCCCAGAATTCCCAAAGAATTGTGCAATCTTAATCACAATGTCAGACCAACCCTGATAAGTTTTTGACTGACAAGAACAACGGAGGAGAAAACAGTTACCAGGAATCCATGCTCTTGAGGTTTCTTTCACCAAAAAGGCAAAGAACCATTCACTGTTTAGCTTTAAGCTAGCCAAATCCAACAAAGCCCTGGAGATTTTTGGCTTTATCTTCTCACTGAACTCATGCCAGCCTTGCACGGGCACAGCCAGGGCATCATCACCCAGCCTTAGGTGTTGGCAGCTTCTCCCACCCACTCCTTAACATTTTCCCTGCTCAGGGGCAATGGCAAAGGCTACCTCTCTTCCCACCACCCACTGCACCTGGAGGCACCTCCACCTCCTAGGGAAGGCTCCTCACCTGCCTGATCTCCCGCAAGTCCACTCACTAGGGAATTCTACTATCTTAACAGAACGTCAGAAAGTGAGAAAGTACCTGCCTAACGGAGATGCTAGACAGTCCTGTCAATGAAAACTCATAACTAGTAAGTGGGGAAGGAAAATAACCGATATACAGTATCCACATTAGCTTTATATTGGGAAAAGGGGTTTTTATTGAAGTAAAGCTCTTAGATTAATTAAAATGTTCTATTTTATTTAAAATACCTTTTCATATTTATCTCCTTTCCTTTCTTACTGTTATCTTCTTTGTCCATCACAACAAACTGGTCTTATTTAACTTCCATTCCTTACTTCCTCCAAACCATCATTTGTTGTTGTTAAATGCTGTCCAGTTGGTTCTGAACCATAGAGACCCTGTATAGAGTTTCCAAGGAGCGACTGGTGAGTTTGGACTGCCAACCTTTAGGTTCAAACCGACCTTGCTGTCGAGTGCTTATCTGACAGCGCCACAGCTGGACTCTGCCCAAACCATTGTAAATATCATTAAAAGACCTTCCAAAAAACACTCAGTTAAACATATTATTCAATTGATTCCTACTCAAGAAACTTTACTGAGTTGTTGCTGACAGTATAAAACTATTACATACAAATTCTAGAAACTAATATTCAAGTTCCTCAACATTGCCCCATACCCCAAAGAGATGCTACAAAGTAACCAGACATCGCCTCAAGAGTTCCTAAGACTCTTTTATCATTGCTGTGCCAAAGTCCAAACCAACAACAGAGTGAAAGTGGACATACAGATAGCCTCAACATGGCCACCTGGGAAGAGTATTTCCACTCAGACGTCATCGCTTTCTCTTGCCATTATGTATTTGATATTCAGGTTAGTTACATTCAGTCCACTGTGGCTGGCTACTATTGGATTTCTTCAAATCAATTGTGAGAGACTTTGCATTCTTAACAATGAACCTCCTGCCACATGATAGCAAATGAGTAAAACAAGTAAGAACAATAAATCAGCATTTAAAAAAACACAAGAAACATCCTGACACTTGTAGGACATCATGTTCTGGTGGATGCAGCAGAGAACTGGCAAACAAATATGAATACGAAGAGGCAAATCATACCCCTCAAAGGCCAGTGGAACAACAGGAGCAAATAGCACAGCAAGAGAAACATACTTAACAATGGAAAAATTGCTATGGAGATAGAGAATACTAAAGAATAGGAACCAAGATCCTTAGGAAGACAATGCATCTGTCCTCTTCTCCCCCTTCTGAAAGAGAACACAGAGCTGCTATATTTTATAGCCATATGTCTACCACTCTTGCCAAACACAATGAAACACCTCTGAGCTTTCCAGAGCAAAAACTTTTAAAAATAGTGTAGCTTTTCCCTAAATTCTTAAAAAGCAATTAATAGTGCCTCACGTCTTTTTCCCACTAATAACTTCTTTGAGGATCTTTCCAAGAAGGCTTTCCAGACATCTCTAGTCAATATTGACCATTTCCCATTTCCATATCTTACCACGTAAGGTTCTGACATCCAGAACCTTAAAGAAGTATGAATGAGGTTTGCCATTTTGTTAACTTGACAGCAAGCTCCTCTAGGACAAGAATCATGACTTTTTCTCTATCTTTTTCTTTTTGGCCTCCCCAATTCACCCTTTAGCATCTATCCCAGAAGTCTTTAAAAAAATACTTAAGAAATACTAATATTGCTCAATCTGAATTGAAATATATTCATTATCTGATGAAAATCCTCTTTTTTTTTTTTTTACTTTAGGTAGTTCATTTATCATTTATTCCTTCTGTCCTTCTTTATAGCAGAGTAAACATTTATGCTTTCTAAGTAACCCTATGTTGTATTGCTGAAATGTCAAACGTTTTGTTACATATATATTTACCATAATAAAAATTTATTAATAGCCTTTTTTTTTTTTCCTTTTGCAAGGGCGGGGAGGGTTCTAATCACCTAGCAAACCCACCCCTCCTACATATATAGAGCTTCTTATTGGTTTGGTTCACAGTGATGAACGTCAGTGTTTTTCCTTCAACTTTTGTGTGAAGGCTTTTAAATTGAACCGCTTTGCAAGATTGTTGTGGCCTAGTCTATAGGAATCACCATATCCCTTTTTCATTTGCCTCCTGAAAATTTGAAACTTAATCCCTCCATCTCACTCTAGCTCTTAGAGTCTACCTTTCTACCCTGAGAAGACCTCTCTGTGCTCTTTAGTCATCTTCACAATTTAGGGACAAGCCACAATGATGCTTGCAGACCAGCTCCCTTGTAAGAAATATGAGCTCCAATATTAGGCATGATTTGTGAGTTCATTGTAATTGTCTCATTAAGGCTACAGCTTATCAGTCTTCTCTCTTACACATTCTGGTCTTTCCCTAGCCCTTCTTCCCAGGCCAGCCCGCCTCTTCGCCCCCCCCCCCCCAAGAAATGAACTGGTTCACCCAGCAGGTTTAGTCTTGCTTTGGCCAGCTTATTGTTTCGACGTGATTATGAAGTTACTGGGCTTAAATACACAGTTTATTAATTTTCAGGCATTCATGATGTTTTCCTGTTGAGTGTGGTATGTGTAGGTGTGCATTTGTGTACTTATAGTAGCTAACACTCCTGAGGTTTGCAATTCTGCCAATGACTGAAGAAGTGGAGTCAAGTTTGGTTTACGTTACTGAATAATTACATCGTTTTAGAGATATGCTGGAGTCCAACTTTGCCATTGTGTAAATTGGAAAACGGAGGTATAACAAGTTAAAAGGACTTGGCCAGGGTCTTAGAGCTAATCAATAATAGAATTGAGACCACAGCTCAAAGCTACCATATCTCAATACAGCAGGGTCATATATATGTGAGTATAAACTCAACAAGCCTACATACAACCAAGATATATTATAGATCTGTGAATACAAATATGCAGAGACAATGTGTACTGGGAGGTAGTGTGTGTGCAGTTTATAACACAGAGAGCATCATGGTAAAATTCGAATCCAAAGAGATGACCTCTCCCTACCCTACCCATGCCAACCATTTCCACCAAGTAGCACATTAAATATGATGAACATATTTCTAAGAGTCCCTTGGAGAGATTTTCATATGATGTTCCTTTAGTTGGATCAATACAACGTTTTCCCTAACTCCACGAAAATAGCTTTTTCACACATCTATGCACACACATGCACACACACACATGAAACATTGCCAGCAGGTACTTTTAATTTGCTGGAAAATATTTCTAAGAAGTCAAAAAGCTCCAGCTGAATGAGTGTGCCTCCCTATTGGCTAGTCAGACCAGCTGAGGGACCTGATTGGTCCCTGATCAAAAGGACCGATAAGAACGGCTATAAAATCCCTGGGTGCAGCTCTTGGGCCCCCAGTTTGCAAAAGCCAGAGGTGCAAGAAGCAGCGACTGCAGCAGCAGTAACAGCAGCAGAAGCGTCAGCAGGAGCAGCAACAACAGCAACAAAAAAAAATCCTCATCAAATCCTCACCTAAGCTTCAGTGTATCCAGATCCACATCTTCACTCAAGCCGGGAGAGGGAAAGAGGAAAGGGGGGGGGGAGGAAAAAAAAAAAAAAAAAACCCCAACAACTTAGCGAAAACTTCTCAGAGAATGCTCCAAAACTCAGCAGTGCTTCTGGTGCTGGTGATCAGTGCTTCAGCAACCCATGAGGCGGAGCAGAATGACTCTGTGAGCCCCAGGAAATCCCGGGTGGCAGCTCAGAACTCAGGTAAGCAGCAAGCCCAGGATCGGTTTCTCCCCTAAAGAGCTGTCCTCATTTGCCTCTCGCTTTTGCAACTGTGTCTGTGACGGCTGATCTTGATAATAAATGTGCTTCATGCCTGATGGCAATAAACTGCCAGTGTAATCCAATAAATAGCCTTAGGAAGTGGAGCTCCTTTGTTTAATAAATTGCATGCAACTAACGAAGAAGCTGGGCGCTCTGCTGAGGGTATTTCATTGCATAAGCCTAGCCTGATTGCCTGAAATCTGGCACGTACCCTCTTGGGGTTGGGGGGGGTGCTGAGGGGGAAGGGGGCGGGGAAAGGCTTGAATGTTGGCATGTTTCAAAGCGCTCTCTATACTTTCCAGAAGCTGGTCTGAAGGTGAGACTTAGCTTTCTGATGCTGCCCCTCTTACCCTTAAGATCCTATAACTTGACATCCCTGCCTCCTTTGGGGACACACGGAGAAACTCCCTCTGCAGACTGATTTACAGAACCCTAGCCATCAAGTCCGACAAATCCAGGGTGAATTCAGAAAAGAAAAAAGAAAAAAAAAAAAAAAAAAATCTCTACACATCCCAGTGCTCTACCATTGCTCTCCCTGCTGGCTCCCAGTCTCCATTCAATTGCTGATGCAGCCCATGATCAGAGAGCCCCTTGATAAAAGATTATTTGTGAAATGCAGCAGCTGTTTCTTCCAGGAAAAGGTTTCCCTTTAGTCCTGACTCCTGGAATAGTTCATTGTGTACTATCTTGGCCTCTAAAGGGAAAGAGTCATTAGGAACACACACTGACACCTCTGCCTTTTGACTTCTCTTGCCCCACTTGCTCCTCTTCCATTACTACCCTCTCTGCCCCAACTGTCAGCCAAGATGGGATCGCAGGTGTCAAAATGCTGCAGCCCATGCACCCCTCGGAAGAGTACAGGTCCCTGTGAGAGGAGGGCATTTGCTTCACTTCCTTTTGTACTTAGTTGCTATAGAGATGCAGTGATTCACAATTCAAGCTTGCCTAAAACAATAGCAGCCCTAATGCATATTAAAACTGCTTAAAGCAAAGTTATAATTTGAACCCTTGGAAATATATAATTAGGGAAATGACTTGTAACATCCCAGAGGCTGCGGGTGGTGAGAGGGGGTGGGGAAGCCTAACTGAACCCTGCTTTTGATCTCAGAGGAGAATCCTATGGTATGAAGGCTGCAGATCATTTCTTGCCGAGCTGCCTGCCAGAACACCCCCCTTCTGTAGGAGAGAAATTACTTTTATGGGAGATCTTATCCAGAATGTAGAAAGCCTCATGCAAGTTCTTTGCGGTTTTCTTCCAGGCTTGCACAAGGGATGCCTCAGCCTTGTTATTCCACACCTGTGTTTCTCTTTAAGAAAAAGGAGGGGGGCTTTTAATATGAGAGATTATACATACCTCTAAGCACTGTCCTATAGTGGGGGGTTGGGATGCAGCTTGAGAGGATCAGATTTTTTTCTGCCAATATGAAGGTAAGTTAAATGTCCTACATCAGAAGGGTCTCCAAGTGGGCTTCTGGCAAATTCTTCTCCAGTTAAACTAAATTTCATCCTCCTTACTCTGGAGTGAATGTTTGGAAGCCAGATGAATGTCCTGACTCTCCCACCTCTTAAACCTGACCACCAGTCATTGCCATCTATTCCTCATGCTTTCAAGCTTCAAGAGATAACCTTTGCTTAAGCTGTTATTGGTGGTGGTGGTGGTGTGCTGTGGAATCGGTTCCGACTCATAGTGACCTTGCATAGGCTTTCCAGGGCTATCAATCTTTACGGGAACAGAAAGACTCATCTTTTTCCCGTGGAACCGCTGGTAGTTTCGAACTGCTGACCTTGAGATTAGCAGCCCGATTCATAACCACTACACTACCAGAACTCCTTTGTTGTTAAGTGCCGTTGAGTTGATTCTGACCAATAGCGAACCTGTATAGGGTTTCCAAGGAGCCGCTGGTGAGCTTGAACCACCAACCTTGAGGTTCAAACTACTTTGCAGTCTGGCGCATTAACCCACAGCGCCACGGCAGGGCTCCCTTTAAGTTGTTAGTAAGTGTCATCAAGTAAGTTCCAGCTCAAAGCCACCCTATGTAGAATTTCGGAGGAGTATCTGGTGGGTTTGAACTGCCAACCTTGCAGTTAGTAGTCCAGTGCTTATCCTACAACTCTACACCCACTGTATATTACATCAACTCCCATCTTATTTCTCCAGCCACCAGAATGGTCTTCTTAAAGGGAAGACACGTTCCCTTCTTCATGTGCAGTAGTTCTTGTAATCCAAAAGGGCCTGCCTGACCCCTTTCTTCTCACCCCCCACCCCCCACCCCTGTACCCCATCACATACTTCTTTAAGATAAGTTTTTCTGACTTCTTGTCCTTGCAACTTGCCTTTGCGCTCACCTAGTCCTGCTGAATCACCCTTACTATTTGACCTAGATTGGATGGATTTGTCTCTTCCAGCTGAAGTGGTTCGCTGCCTCAACAGTGCTCTGCAGGTTGGCTGTGGGGCTTTTGCATGCCTGGAAAACTCCACCTGTGACACAGATGGGATGTACGACATCTGTAAATCCTTCTTGTACAGCGCTGCTAAATTTGACACTCAGGTAATTAGATCTTGACCCTTGCTCCTGCTTGCTGCTTGTCTCTAACAGTGTGCTAGACTATTGTGCTTATGAACCAGCCTTGTAAGAAACAAGCTCTGCTTCTCAGTCTCCCCACTTCTCAGCATACACACAGTTACATGTACATACACAACCACACTCTTTTCTCCAGGAAATAAGTTTTGTATAAGATACTTTCCCACCCACTCTAATACATGATCAATAATGCTCTAACAGAGGCAGTTTTGTAAGGGGAAGAAGGATGAGCAGAAAATCTTCTCCTCCAATGGAAATTAAAATGTTCTTCCAACAAAGAAGTTCTACTTACTGTATTGTCAGCACACAGTATACATGCTTAATATCAAAGACTCAATCCCCAAACTACAAAGCAACATTGTGGATATTTTTAAACTGAATGGTGCTTGAGTAAGGTATAGCTCTCTTTTGATTCTCATTACATTTCTATGGAGCTCTGTTTGCATGGTAGTATAAGGGAGTGGGGGCATTTCTTTTATCCTTGGCAATGGCACAGTTTTGTCACTGCAAGGATATGCAGATGCCACGATACAATGTAAAGGAAAGCCCCCTTAGATTCTCTATATTGTATGACATGCTGTATCTTGTCTGGTCAAGTTAAATCTTTTCCTTCTATGTCACCTCCTTGGCAGGGAAAAGCATTTGTCAAAGAGAGCTTAAAGTGCATCGCCAATGGGGTTACCTCCAAGGTCTTCCTCGCCATTCGGAGGTGTTCCACTTTCCAGAGGATGATTGCTGAGGTGCAGGAAGAATGCTACAGCAAGCTGAATGTGTGCAGCATCGCCAAGAGGAACCCCGAAGCCATCACTGAAGTTGTTCAGCTTCCCAATCACTTCTCCAACAGGTACAAAAAAAGTCTACATGTTTGCAATTGGAGGGGAGAGAATGGGGTGATGAGCAGAGCCATACAGGGAATGGGGGTAAAAATGCCACAGTCACACTCTTATTTTAGCTTGCAGTCTTCACAGCTTTTGCAGAAAAAAATATGTTTGTGATTGGTTGTGACAGCTTAAGCAGGCTGGCTTTTTTTCCCTACTGTGATAGGAAAAGTCTTTCCATGCATTTAACAGAATGCTTCATCTGCAACATCACTGCATGCATTTTCATTGTCTGTTTTCTTGCCATAAGCCTGAGGGAATTGTGAAGTTTCTGGAAACAAGCTTTTGAAACATCAAATCTGGCTGAAATAATGAGTTTGAAGCAGTAGAATTGACCATTATAAAAACCCTGGTCACAATGCCATAAATCTGCATGAATTTTGAGTGAGTCTTTAGCCCATTAGATATTTCACTGATCAGCCTAGAACAGGCCATCTCACTTCCCTGGGATTCAGATTTTCCTGTGCAAAAAGTGAAAGACAATTCCACATTCCCTTACAGTCTTTATTCCAGTCAAGGCATTCCTCTCTTCCAAGATTTTCTGAAATGATGTTCTGATAGATGCCCAATCACAGACTATACATTTTCCTTTTTGGAATTCTAACATGGATAAAAGCCACTGAACTAGTAATATCTGAACATCATGTCTTTCTGGGCTCCAAGTTCACTACCTTTACAGCCAAGATCACACATGATGCTCATGTAGCACAAGAGGGCTGACATCCTCTCTCTTGCACATGGCCTAGAAAATTCCCAGAAGAAGAGGGCTTTCACATTTGTGATAATGTTAAGAGAGGTGTGACGGGACTGGTGTAAAAGTGTGACAGAGGCTGCGCAGGCTGGTCAATTACAGGCCATCCCCAAATCTACTGATACCCCACAGCCTAAAACTTGACTCCCCGTCCTAAAGTTTTATGATCCTTTGACTCTCCAGCCAATACTCACATATGCATAAAGACCAGTCCTATTCATGTTGCACTGGCCACGTAAGAGTGATCACTGACTTATCAGATTGATTTCCTTGGTAAGTGTTCCCACAATAGCCAAAGCTTTCTGAGGCTTGCTGGTAACTTGACCATGTATGGATAGTAGGAAGACGCAAAGTGTCTCTTCAGGGACAGGTGAAGGACTGTCACATAAAAATATTTGTAAAGCTTCTGATTCACTCTTAACTGCCCCTAACTGCAGTTCAATTTATAAAAATCATTTGTCTAATCCTTGGAAATAGCTCTAACTTGGCATCCTCTCCGATAGTAGGAAAATCAAATCCACCATTTCTTTTCAAATGACCTGTCTCCTTATATCAACCTTGGTTTTAAAAGTATCCTAGGAAGATTCTTACTGCATCTAAGAAAAAAAAGAAGGAAAAAAAATTTTTTCAAAGCATTACAGACTCCCTTCATGATGAGGAAAAGGAAATCGTTATTTTAGTCAGATAGGGGCTAGGGACAGGGTATGTGTTTGTATGTATTGGGTGGGTACTGGGACGGTGGTTAGCAAAGTTATCATTCCAAGTTTAGATCTTTAAGGATCCTGTGATAATTCATGATGTATATAATATGACATGTAACTAATTCAGAGGCAATAATGATCTTGCTATCACAACTGAAGTAGCATTTTCCATTAAGAAAGGAGAGGTCTTATAAGAAGGATGAAACAAATTCCAGATTGGTTACCCCAAGTTATCTAAGAAGAGACTAGTGAAAGGAGTTTGAACCAGTCCATTATTCTTGTTATAGGTGTCTTATTTTCACTACCTTTAGAAAATGATCACAAAACAAGTTTTGTTATTTCCCTTTCTCATCTTAGGGGTATCACACTTACAAGGAAAGGTTGGTGGGGGTGTGGAGAAGGTCCAGTCCTTGCAGACCAGAATCTTCAATGCAACTCTTACCTTTCTCCAATTATTTCACTTCAACTGGCTAATATTATTCCTGTTTAGAACTGTAGAGATTTCCGGTTCCACGCTGGGCTTGACTTGCTCTATTTAAGCTCCTCACTCTCCTGAAACATCCTGCTTTCCCAGCCTCTGTCCCACCATAGACACATGCTAAGCTGGTGCCAATTGGCACAGAATTGTAAAAGGAAGTAGTTACAGGTTCATTCCACCTTCCTGTGACTTATCTAACATGAGATTTGAGGCTGGGAGAATCCGAAGCCTGTGACTGGACTCGGAACCCAAAGAGGGAAGTTTTCCATGAGAGGAATACACCTAAAAGAGAAAGGATGGCTTAGTGTTCCCTCTGGCTGAATTTGCAAATTACACTGTCAACCATGAGGGAAGCAAGACAATTGATCAGATAGGCAGGGCAGTGTGAGCATAGGGAAGCAATCTGACCAGTCCAAATCCAGGGTGGGAAAACTGAAAAAGCTTCCAACTCTCTAGGGCATGGATAGGGAACAGGAAACAGAAGAATAATATTGATCAAGGGAAACAAAGGACTATTTATAAACCCTTACACAGAACGTTCCTAAGCAGTATGTGTGTATTTGGGTAAGCATGGCTGAAACAGTAGCTATGGAAAATATCTGACCCTATTCTTCACCAAGAAAAGAAAAAAATAATCAGTGATGGAATTTTCAAAGTGAGAAGAAAGAAACAAGCCACGTTGGTTGGTTAGAATATACTTTGCTCTCCCAGCCCTTGCCACACATATCCCAAGTCCCCATAGGGAACATATATATCAAATCCCTAGAAATACAGAACTTCACAACCAGAGATGATCAAAGAGGTTATTTAGACTAGCTGCCTCATTCTACTAAGTAAAGGATGGAGGCATAAGGAGTGAGTAAAAGCTATGTGCTGCAGGTCACACAACTAATGAATGACAGCCTTGGGTTTTAGAATTCCATGCAATCTGATTTTAGCTTCAAAAATAGCAACCAACAAACCTACAGAAAATATCCACAATCTGAAAATGGAATACAGAGCACAATTGAATATATGTGTACCATGGTGATCAACAATTAAATGAATTTTTATTCTCTCCTAAAAAAAGAAAGCATATCTTACCAATAACTATAGTAACAATAGGACTTGGCACGAAAAGTGCTTGATAATATGTGATAATTGTTAAATAAACCTTTGCTGAAGACATAATTCCTTAAATGATCCATCTCACTTAATGGTTTACAAGAAAGGTCTGCCTCATTGGCCAACATAATTCCTGGGGTAAATGTCTTATCCCAGTCTTGTTTGGTAAGGTGGAGGGTCAGAGAAAAAAAGGAAGATCCCCAACGAGATGGATTGGCCAAGGGGCAGCATCGATGGACTCAAGTGTGACAATGGTAGTGAGGTTGGCCCAGGATCAGACAGTGTTTTGTTCTGCTGTGCATAAGATCGCTATGAGTCGGTTACGACTCGATGGAACCTAACAACAACAACAATAACAATCCTTAATGGAAAGGCATGGAATTAACTGATTGCTCCCTCTGCAAACGCTGCTGACCTAAAAGTAACATGACAAGTTTTTCATCCTTGGAGGAGCTATTAGTGGAGCCATGGAATACTTTTCCTATTTCCAGGAACTCTTTTAATCTGCCTTTTTTCAGTTAACAAAGCCTCATGAGATAAGCAGGGAAGACTGGATTTCGGAGGGTCACTGAGAACAGTGAAGCTGGCACAGGTCATCAACAAAAGCTGTCATGGGTTCAGGTGTCATAGCTGGACCAGCAATGAAAGTAACAGGATATATAGAGCAGGTCCTTTAGATAATGAGTGGGAAATTTGCAGCCTGAAGAGGCAACGTTAGCTATAGAAACTTAGTTTCCTCATCTAGTGCTGATATCTAAGGAAAATAGTACCTCATTTTCTAGCCAATGAGGGACTCAAATGATGAAAATGATTCATCTAGAAGTAGCAGAACTAACTTTTAAGTTATAAGCTCTTCTTGGAGTATAAGGGGACCATCGGAAACCTTATAGACACAGAGATCTATAAGGAACTTGGGAGATGCCTAGAGAGTTATGTGGATGTGTACATATCTGTAGTTATTGGTAAAAAGCAGTTTATTCTTTGCTTTTCCACAACCGGTTTTCTCCCCATTTCCCCACCCAAGGGAGATCTGCATTGACTCCTGTGCTTTATAATTCCAAAGGGTTGGAAAATGTTCTTCTATGCCAGAGAATCCTAAATTTAACAGCAGCTGGATATAATCCTCTCTTGAGGAAGGGATATAACCAGGATCTGTCAGCAACCCAAACAGAACACTTCTCTTTCCATCCCTACCTTTGTTCAGTTCACCCACAGAAGGGTGACTGTTTTGCTTCATTACCCATGTTCTACTCAATTTACTGTACATCCTTGAAAGGACCTCTTTTGGGGGTTAAGTTATTCTGGAAATATGTTTGATCCTGTGCTCTGTAAGGTGAGTTAAAAAATAAACAGATTCCTTGTCACTGAAGATCCTGTGACCCTAGAGATTCTCAGGCTCCTCTGAGGAAAGGGTCTCCCCATATAAATACTGTAGGTCAACGTCATCATAGTCTCTTCTTAGCTAATAGATTTTGACAACTGCCATTTCAAAATGGTGCTCAAATACCTGAACTGTCTTTCCAAAGAACAGGACAAGCAACTTTTATGCTATATATACTCAACAGTGTAATCCTTTCTAACCACAACAGCTACGTGCACTATTTGAGATGTTTAAAGAAATTTTACCAAAGATGATGTTAGCTTATATCAAAAACAAGGTTGTTGTTTTGTTGTTGTTGTTGTTCAAAATTAAGCAGGAAGGAAAAAAAAGTTGTCACTGAGTCAGTTCTGACTCATCATAACCCCATGTGTATAGAATAAAACTTCTCCATAGAATTTTCAAGGTTGAGACCTTCCAGAAGCATGTGTTAGCCTTTTCTTTTGAAATGACTCTGGGTGGGTTCAAGTTGCAAACTTTTTTGTTAGTTCAGGAACTCCTAAAATTTACCATAACCATAACTCACTGCAGTTCTATCTCCTAGTAACCTGATAAGGGTCAAGTAGAACTGTCCCATAGAGTTTCCATGGCTGTAATCTTTACAGAGAGCCTCGGTGTTTCGGTGGTTAAGCACTGAGCTGCTAACCAAAAGATCAGCAACTGGGACGCACCAGTCACTCCATGGGAGGAAGATGTTGCAGTCTGCTTCTGTAAAGATTACAGTCTTGGGAACCCAATGGCATAGTTCTACCTCATCCTATAGGGTTGTTATGACTCAGAATTGTCTTAATGGCAAAGGATTTTGTGTTTTTGGTTTGTTTGTTTTTTAAGCCTTTATGGAAGCAGATTGCCACATCTTTCTCCCAGAGCAATTGGTGGGTTCCAATTGCTGAGCTATCAGTCAGCAACTGAGTGCTTAGCCACTGCACTAGCAGGTCTTCTAAATTTTCCGCACCTATAGTGAATCAAGAAATCTAAATCTAAAGAAATCTAACACATACCAAGAAATCTAAGAACCGACTCCACGGCACATAACCAACCAACCATAGTGAACCATGACTTACTAGAGAGAATTATATATTTTAAAAATCTTTTTCTTCAGTGACAACATATACCAAGAACTCTAAAGTGAGAGGACAATACCATGACAGATACAAAGAAATAATGACACAAATTGCTTGTGTTCTCACACATTACCTTCAAGGGGTTTTCAATCTAATTATGGAAACAAAACCATTACAAGCCTTCACATGTTAATCTGTATGATGTTTTTAAGAAGTTCAAGAAAGGAAAAGGCCAGCAAAAGCTAGAGCAGTGTGGGAGGAGGCTTTCTGGAATGATCTTTACGGAGTCCAACATTTCAATTTAATTATCCTTGTTGTTGTTAAGTGCCATTACTAAAAATGGCACTGTAAGCAACTGGTGTTTCTGAGGAGCAACTGTTGTGTTTCAACTGCTGACCTTGTGGTTAGCAGTCCAATGCTTATCCTACAGCACCACACCAGGGCTGTTTGGCATTTTGAACTGCTGATTACACTATACCTTTGGAGAGAGATGGAAAATGTAGCTAGTCAACAGCACTTACCAGGGCATGCTGAGTGTATGCTGTGGAAATTAGACATAGTAGAAAAATGAATGAGGCATAAAAGACAAGAGTCTTCCCTTTAAAAGGGATTTTTAGTCAGAATAAGTACTCATACACACACACACACACACACCTGCATGCACACAACCAAGGTAATGGAATACTTCAAAGAGGCATTCAAATAACTATGAACACATGTGCAATGACTGTTAATACAAGTGTTGAGTATCGGGTTCATCTCATTCTTGCTTCTACCATTAACCCATCTTATGATCTTGGATAAGTTGCTTCAGCTTTCCCACCTTAGCTGCTTTTCTGTGAGAGTTGAACTAGTCACCGATTGATCTTTGTGGTCCTATCAAACTCCATGATTTTATGGTTCTTAAAATTTTAGACAATGCAGTCAGTGTACTACTCAAAGTATGATCTAAGTCTCCTAGCACTAACCATAAAGCCATTGCATTGTATTGTAAATCCAGTGAGCATAGGAACTCAAGCTTAAAAAGATACTGCTTATGGATTAAAACCCAAAAGCCACCTTCAGCTGATGAACAATTTCTCATTTCAGGGTCTGGCCATTTGGGACCAGCATTGGCTGGAGCCTGGGTCTTGCCTTGTTCCCTTTGACTGACAACAGCATTGCCCTCTTTCCCAATGCAGATACTATAACAGACTTGTCCGGAGCCTGTTGGAATGTGATGAAGACACAGTCAGCACAATCAGAGACAGCCTGATGGAGAAAATTGGACCCAACATGGCCAGTCTCTTCCACATCCTGCAGACAGACCACTGTGCCCAACTACACCCAAGAGCTGACTTCCACAGGAGGCGCACCAATGAGCCACAGAAGCTGAAAGTCCTCCTCAGGAATCTCCGAGGTGAGGGAACTTCTCCCTCCCACATAAAACGCACCTCACCTGAGAGTGCATAACCAGGGAGAGATGTTCACCACCTCACCAACCGAGTATCATTTTAGAGGTGTTAATACACCAACTTTAAGTGTACTGTGCCTGGTTTGATTTTTTTTAAGTAGTTCCTATTTTCTAGCCCCCTTAAAGAAAATTGCATGAAACTAGGCTTCTGTAATCAATATTCCAACATTCTGCAATGGCAGCATTCCCACAAACAGAATACATGTGATCTTCTTGCCTCTCCTCTTTTAATTGCCTTCCTTTACCATGTCCTTCCCAGTTGCTCTCAGACTATCATCAAACCCAAAACATTCATGTAATTCCCAAGTCATTGTAATTTGAAGATGTGGAGCCCTTTAGAATGGTTGCCCCAGTAGAGTTAGCTGATAAGAAACAACTTAATTTAAATGCATGTCTTAAAAGCTCATAAAGATGTTAAATGGAATTCGTGTTATGAATCTGTGCTGGCCATGGACGAATATGAATGTCATGTTTGAATTCTTGATCTCTAATGAGCTAGTGTCTTATGGTCTTGATCCTCCAATGTCTAATTTCCTTTCCAATACATTTACCAAATTGCTCAAGCCTGGCCCTCCAACCAGACTTTGAGCCTGCATCTTCTTGCATCTAGTGAAAAACAAAAAGCTAACATCTTTATGTACTGTAACTGCTCAGAGCTTTAAAAGTATCTTTAACAATTGTCTTAAAACCAGAGAATCTTAAGGTCTAACTGTGGAATATAAATAGCTGAAAACTAATGTACTGTACATAAATTCCAGAGGACTCTGCTTAAACAAAGCAGTATATAATAACTTTATTGCATATAGATTTAGTTTTGTAACTTAGCTTTATTTTTTTTTCTGGGAATGGAATAACTATCTCACTTCCAGATATCCACATAAATGCTCCTTGTGGCCTTTTTTATAACTAAGGGGGTAGAAGTAGTTTTACTCAACATCAAAACTAAAGATGGGCCTGTATGAGATAGGAAAAACCAACAGGTTTATCTGAAGGACCCCAGGTAAGATGTTAATCTCCCAGCCCACCTCAACTCAGAGGCTGCTCTTGACTTAGACCTATCCTGAAACATTTGTCAAATCCAACTGGGAATTATAGGACCCAAAAAGAGCATCCCTTTGGACTTGGACCACTTATGGTGTGATAAGGCCTATACCATGGGAAGTGGCAGTTCTTAACTTGCCATCTTTTATCAGCACCCTGTACTCTGAGAAAATGATGACAGGGTGGGGGGCTTCCCATTAAGCCAATCAGGAATGAGTCAATAAGCCTTTGGGTCTTCAGTTTGAGGGATTTGGGGCTGAGGGGGCATAAATAATCCTGGGCTGTCCAGCCTTAATAGACTCCTCTTACATTTTTGTCCTGTAGCACTCTGCCTGCCAAAGTAGTCCTGGCAGCTGGGCCGTCTCTGTAGGGTTGCAAACTCCAGAAAGAGGGAAAAAAGAGCTGGTGGTTTGATCATTTCTGCCGTGATGTTTACAAGATGGCGACCACCAAAGCCACAGTAACCTATCTATGTTCAGAGTAACCTATCTATGAACAACAGTAGTTTCTCAGGGTCATTGTTCTTGAACCCAACAGTCCCTTATGAGTGTCACTACCCACCAAAGGTCAATGTTGAGAGAGGAAGATGGAGGAGGGGTAGGACTGTAGGGGCCACTCCAAACTTGCTTAGGTAGAAATTATTGGTGCTTGACTCTCACTAGGCTAAACTCAAGATTTGACCAAATCTAGTGATAGAGATCCTGGTGGGAGGAGGGAGGGCATATCTCCAGAAAAAAAAATGAAAAAGCAATACAACTTTACCGTAAAGCCTTTAAAACCAGTAACGTGCTGCTCAAGGACCAAGAGCAATTGCAGCAGCCCCAGCAGCAGCAGCAGCAGCACAGATGTGGCTGCCTTTGTTCCCACACAGCCTCAAAAGCGTGCTGACATCAGATTGTTAAGGGCATTTTTATACTCAGAACTGTCCTACCCCCAGGTCCCCAAATACATGGACACTGCCTTAGCCTCTTGGAAATCAGGTAGACCATACTCTAAGTTGACTCTCCCATTCCTCAACCCCACCCTCCACTCCCAGGCAAGGCTGACTTCTCTGAACCAGAAAAGCTATTAAAGTATGTGTGTTGTGTCCATTCACAAACCCACTAAGCCAGGACCCCGATGCGACAATTAGTTCATGAGTATTCCTAGCAAACGTCTCTCTTACTTCAGTTCAGTGGATTCTCTTTTTTTCTATGACTTCTTCAAATTGTGGTACCCCCCACTTTACTTCCCACAATGATATTTATATATGTATCTATAATACATATATCTACACATATGGAAAGAAGCAGTTCTCACAATGTTGCTAGTTTTTTGCTTCTCTTTTTCCCCACCCTTCTCCCTCCAACTCCTCCTTTCACTTCCAAAGCTTCCTCTTGTGTTTTATGCACAGAGTGATTTGGGGGCTGACCTAGACCAGTTTGCATGATTCTTCTATTGTGATTTGGTTGCACTTTAGACATGTTTGTGCCATTATATTTGCATTGTGTATTTATAATTTAAATGATATTTAGGTTTCTTGGCTGAGTACTGGAATAAACAGTGAGCATATCTGGTATATGTCATTATTTATTGTTAAATTACATTTTTAAGCTCCATGTGCATATAAAGGTTATGAAACATATCATGGTAATGACAGATGCAAGTTATTTTATTTGCTTATTTTTATAATTAAAGATGCCATAGCATAATATGAAGCCTTTGGTGAATTCCTTCTAAGATAAAAAAAATAATAATAAAGTGTTAAGTTTGATCGGTTTCTTTTCCCCAATGTCTTTCATTGTTATTCTTTCTAAACTTCTTAAATGAGAATTTCTGAACACAAAGATACTGGTTGGTTAGTTTCTATAAAGGCATTCCTTTGTAAACTGAGTATTGTTGCTGTTGTTAAGTGCCACTGAGTCAGTTCCATGTAGGGTTTCCAAGACTGTAAACCTTAATGGGAATAGACAGACAGCCTCACCATTTTCCTGTGAAGCAGCTGGTGGACTTGAACCAACAACCTTGTCAAAGAAATCCAATGCTTATAGTATAATATAGCAAATATGAGGGGCCTTGAAAAAGTCCATAAAAAGTGAATTAAAATATAATGGAATTTTTCCATGAACTTTTTGAAGCCCCCTCATATGTGAATGGCTGTAGTTTGATAAATATTTGTCTAAATTTCCTTAAAACCTTTTAGTGAATTCCATTACCTCAACAATAAAATTAAACCCAAACTTCTTTTCTTTACTTTCAGATAAGATAGCTCTACGCTCCAGCCATGGGCTATTCTGGAAACGATTATGCATTCTCTCTTTGATTTTCTGGTCTTTGTTAATGCTTTTCCCACTTTCTGAAACACTTTCCCCCTAATTCTTTTGCCTAGACTGGAAGTATCTTGCCATCAACCTTTTGTTCACTAAGATGTCCCCACCACTAAAAGAGTGCCCAGCTGGCAGGACACACTTAATATTTTAAATGAGTGATTTCGAAAGAATCAGAAGAGAAGGGAAAAGACAATTGAATCAGTGTGACAAGGTTGGCAAGTAGCTTTGTAGTTACATGGATCCAGCTCTGGAGTCAGGCTTCTAGGATTTGTAGTCTGGCTCTGTTACTTTCTAACTGCAAAACTGTATTTTCATAATGCATCAGTTTGTTTCTCTGTAAAATGGGGATATGATCACCATCTCATAGAGTTGTTACAAGAGAATAAAATAAATGAAGTATTTACCACATGCTCAGTACACTATTGAGGGTCAGAAAAACAGTCTACATCAAATTGGTTACAACTCCTGGTAACCCTATATGTGTCAAATTGGAACTGTTTTTCCATAAGGTTTTCAGTAACTGTGATCTCTATGAAATAGATCATCAGGCCTTTCATGGATTTGAGGCAACCCTGCATGGATTTGAACCAATTAGTTTGGTTAGTATCCAAGCGTTTAACTGTGTGTACTACCACCGAGGGGGGGGTGTCTCTGTATACTCTAATGCCTTATAACATTTGAACCACAAGGTTGGCATTGAATCTTACCAGCCACTCCTTGGAAACCTTGTGTAAGGTCACTATGAGTTGGAACTGACTCAATGACACTTAACAATGACAACACTATCTTAAGTAAAGGAAGTAAGAATATGAAGGGACAACCCATCTCAGACAAGGGGGAAAGAATTCACAGCAGAAAGACTTTTAGCTGGGTCTTGGAAGAAGGTTATGATTAGGTCACAGAAAAAGTGGGCCTTTTGTGGTAAGTTTTTTTTTTTTTTTTTCAAGAAAAATCCATAAATATGTTGTTGTTTTCCATTAGATTTACCCCCATATTTTAAATTCAGATAGAGACATGTTTCTCAACATCATTCTTTTCTAGCTACAAATTGCATTTTCCCAATATGCACAGAGCCCAAGGCCAAAAATGTACTGCATGTGCTCTACTGTGACCTATTAAGTAGTATATATATTATCATCCTTCATGCTCAATTTTCATCTATCCATAAGCATTTATGTAGAGAAGCTGTATACTATACTAGTGTGTAGTGTCGTAGAACTTAGACCCAGAATTTCTATGAACTGAGTCCAAATCCTTGTTCCTTGACTATTTCTGTGGCCTTGGACCAAGCGTCTGATTTCTTCAAGCCTTAGTTTTCTCATCTATGAAATCAGGATAAATAATAAGTCGAACCTCCTAGAGTAAATTTTAGAATTAGATGAGTTATAGATAGAGCACTTGTGTGGTTCAAACCCACCAATCACTCCTCAGAAACCCTATACTGGGTCACTGTGAGTCAGAACTGACTCAAAAGCACTTAACAACAACTACAACATAGAACAACAAAAATAAAACCCAAACCAATGCCACTGAGTCAATTCCAATTAATGGTGACCCTATATAAGGTCTTCAAGGCTATAAATGTCCGTAGGAGCCAAGTGTTTCACCTTTCTTCTACGGAGCAGCTGCTGAGTTTGAACTGTCAACCTTCAGAGTATAGTAGTCCAGAGCTTATCCTACAGGCTTCCATATAAAGTACCCTGAAAATATTATCTTCTGAGTGTTACGTTTTTTCCTTGGTCCCTCTCGCTCTTGCAGGGTCTAAAGAATTAGTCCCACCAAGTCACTGCTTCTCAGCAACATGCTATCAATAAGCATTCACTTAGAATCTCTTCATTGCCAAGCAAAAGTACACTTCAGAGAGAGAAGCGGGTCTTTCTCCATGAGTGGAGAAGACGTGGTAGCAGTAGGGCACATAGATTAGATGAGGTCAAAGCGAAAGGACACTTCAAAGAGAGAAGCAGGTCTGTCTCCACGAGAGGAGAACACGTTTTGAGGTTGGGGTGCACTGGTTTATAAAGGTATGGGGTCCTTTTCTCGAAGGGTGAGCCAATACATATTAATTAGGAGGAGTGGTATGTTGAATATTCATGGTTTTTTGGTAAAGGGGCGCAGGCTTCATGGAAATGGGACACTTTCTGCAGTTGAGTTGCCAGCTTTAGGTGCTATTTTCATGGATCGTCTGCCTGAGACCAGCTATTTCTGTCAGGGTTTCAGGTTCTGATATCCCCATCTCTGTCTCCAGGCTGCTATTCTCAGTGTTATCCTTGTTGGACTAGACATCTCTTTCACTTTCAGGGGAAGCCAGGGTAAGAGAGGCCCAGGGCCCCAGAGGTCCTAACTTGTCCCTGACATGAGCTCTCAACAAATGTAACTTACCATTTACATTAATGCTATCACCATGATTTAGATTCTACAACATCCAACATGAGTCATGAGGTACCAGTTTGGATGAAGGTTGTTTTTATTGCCCTCTTTCTGCTTGCAGATCACTAACAGTACTGCTTCATCAAGATTTTATGACTTGAAGTAATAAAATAGTTCAGCATACAAAAAATAGGAAATTAAAACATCCTGGGCATCGCCATTCCATCAGTAACTTAAGAAATGAAGTATACTATACTAACACTTTACTATATAATATACTCCTGTGTTGTCATTGCTGTTAAGTGCAATGAAGTCGATTCCCATTCATAGAGACTCTATATAGGGTTTCCAAGGAGCAGCTGGTGAGTTTAAACTACTGACCTAATAGTTAGCAGTCTAGTGTTTATCCTACAGCTCCATATGCCTTCCTAAACCCATTCACATATTTGCTATCTATGACTTTAAACTGCTTGGAAAGTCATGGCTTAAAATGACAAAATTGCTCAAAATATTGAAATATATTTTAAATGTTTTAAATTTTTATGTCTTTTAAAAATGGGGTTAAAAAAATCATAAAATGGAACTACCTGGGTGTGAGAGTCTGGCATAAGAAAAAGACCAGGTCTGCCCCAAATGTGGTCTATATGAATGGGCATAGAGCTGTCATCATGGCTTCTAAATCAGTGCTTCTAAGACTTTAATGCGCATACAAATCACCTGGAGAGCTTGTTTAAATGATTCAGTGGGCTTGGGTGGGGCCTAAGAGTTGGCATTTCTAAGATGGTCTGCTCCATGAAAGATACTTTGAATAGTAGGGTCCAGCTATTGCAACTCGTCTGACTTGGTCCCTCAACTCTAGAGATTTTCACAGCCGCTGTAGGGATGTTGCTAAAAGGCAAATATAATTATTTCACTGCCAAGTTTTAGTGGCTCCCTGTTTCCTAGAACACAAAATTCTAGCATCTTGACTTATTGAGAGTTTAAGCCTCTCAATATCTAAGCCCTCCTTTCCAGCATATGCCCTAGATTCAAGTTAATGCTAACTTCTCATTATTGCTCTAAAAACACTGTGAACTTTCCTGCCTCATTATCTTCATACATAGTACAGATATTATTCCTTCTGGTGAATATTCTCCCCAAACTCTTATTCATTCTTCAAAGTCGATGTCACTCTATGAAATCTTCTCCAGCATACTCAGCCATGGAGAAAACTGCACTGCAGAGTGCTTGCAAAGACAGACTTAGTCATCTCTGTATTCCCCGCGCTTAACACAAAGGTGACATGCACTAAACATTTGTGTGTGGAGGCAGGCAGGAAGGAAGGAATTCTTTCTACCACTACCAACTAATTCATAGTTTCTTCCAGTAGGATGCTGTTATATATATATTAGGCATTAATCCACAGTATCCTGGTGTGGCACTGTGGGTTAATGGGCTGGACTGCAAAGTCAATATGAACCACAAAGTCAGCAGTTCAAGTTCACCAGCTGCTCCTCGAAAATCTTATACAGGTTCGCTATGGTCAGAACTGACTCAATGGCGCTTAACAACAGCATATATACATATACATTTTTAATGTATTCCAGGTTCTATTTTGGGTATTCTTAAAAAGACTTCCAATATGTAACAATACCACATAACTATATTGCCTTCCAGCCATTTGAACTGCAAGGTCAATGGTTCAAGCTCACCAGCTGCTCCTTGGAAACCCTATACAGGGTCGCTATGGGTCAGAATCTACTCGACAGTACTTAACAACAACAACAATATTGCCTTTCAGTACTACCCCAATAAAAGTGTATTCTTTCCATTATGTTCTCCTGGTAATCTGAACAACAAAAGACTCATCAACACACCTGCACAAGGGGGCTTCAAAAAGCTCATGAAAAAATATAATTGAAAAATTTCCACAAATTTTTTAAAAACCCTTATATTAGATAGTTGCTAAATATCTACCTAGAAATAAATAGTTGCTAAGGTATCTACCTAGAAACATGCACAGAGAATTTAAGCAACCACCTTCAATTCAAGCTATATCATGTTTCTTTGTATCTTTAATTATTTTGTCATATAGTTATTCTGATAATACTCCTCAGGGTCACCAATTCTTATATATGCTGAAACTCTGGCATAAATTACACTCCCCAATGCCCTGATTTTTTATGCAAGGGAGATTTGAAGGCCAGTGTGAGATATTGGCTAAGCCTATCTCACCACTCTACTGTAAAATCTGAAGAGCCAGGCACATAGTTCTATATTGAAAATAACTAAATGAAGCTCAATTATTGAATAAGTATCAACTCAGCATGTATGTGCTACTCAGCTCTGTACCTAGAGGCAGTTTTGCAGTGTGCTGAGCTGAGAACTCAGTAATTCAAACCTTCATCTGCCAGTTAAATTTACCTCTGCTTCTCCTCTGTACTAAGGGATTTGTGGCTTCCAGTTGAGGACAGAATGCTATGCTCAACTCTTGTACAATTAAGTCACACTGCAGGTGTACTCTGCTATAGGAAAACCAGACACATTATATATCCCACTAGAGACTGCTTGTTTCCAACATTTGGTCAAAGGCCTGGAAACAGTTTCTATGACTGCCTGCTCACCTGTCCAGAGATTTCTTGGAAACACAATCTCTCCAGGCTGTGTTCACTCCTTCCACACTGGCCTAAGCGTCTCTCCTTCCCATCCCCTGACCATCAGAAGAGTGCTCAGATTAATTATTTGGAACATGTGCATCCTACTCATCTCTTCATGACCCATATCTTGATCATCCAAAGTCACCACTTAATATGTAAGCTTCTCCAATCATTTAGATCTCCCCTCCTCACTTTCCCATGCGACTTTAGGTCCCACACCTTGAGTCAGCTTCTCACTGCGCTCCTTGTCCAAATCCTGCCCATTCCCTCCCATTTCTTATCTTAACTGAAATCTATCTCTTCATAGAATATTGTCCCATGAAATCCTGCCAAATGATTGCTCATTTGTCTAAATCTCAGGTTGGTAAATGGGGTCTGTATGCCCCTTTTTTCCCATAGCTGCTCTACACTCTGATTCTGCCACTTTCTGGAAAGACTGATAGGCATTTAGTCCAGCTGGTTTTATAACATCCCTCCTCTCCTTATTATCACTGTTATCCAGTCCTAAATATATTGGAATGCTACTGCTAGAACTTACCTTTCATTTACTGATAATATTGGTATATTGGTACCAGGCTCACGATTTTTGTTTTAATTCTGAAGTCACATCATCATCCTGGAAAAATTCAGTATTCATGGAACTGATCCATCTAATATTCAAACTCTTAATCCTTCTTCAAGCCTACAATGATTGTGCCCAGACCATGTCTATACCCTGGAATCATGCAGCACACAGTCAGGTGGCAGCCACTGATTGGTCCATGACATACCAAATGTTACGTATGTTGAAGATTAGAAATTTAGATATTGATCCATTTCTAAAATCTTAAACCCAGTCTTTCCCTCTGACTACTTTCTTACAGGTCTTCCACTCATTAATTTGCCTAAGTCAGTTCTTTAACCTTACCCAGGCACCCAGTTTCCTGACTCTCCTACTTTCTCCTGATCTTTCAACTGCCCTGCTTTTTCATCCTGCCCAGCCTTGAACTTGGTTACACCAACCATACTATTATTGCATGACCTTCAAATATTTTGTCCCATCAATCTTCTGTCACACCCAATTGGAAAAAATCCCAACCATGGAGTCTACTTTCTTAGCAAATGCAACCTGGTTACTAAAGAAAATAAATCATAAAACCATGCACAAATTTAGTACCACTTCAGTTTGTCTACTTCAAGCTCAACAGGGTCCTTAGCGCTGCCTGAAAATCTTCTTATCCTGCCCTGTTCAGCTCCCTTTTCCACTCTCCATAGCAACTATTCAAACCTTCTCCAATCCAGTCAAACCTCCCACCCAGCAGAAAATCTTGCCTCCTACTTCACAGACAAAATAGAAACCATCACATGGCAAATTCCTCAATTGCCTGAAACCATGCCCAGCCACACCTATTCTTTGTTAGTTTTCCTCAGTCACAAAAGACATAATGTCTCTGTCTCTGGTTAGTGAGTTCACCTGTGCTCTAAGATTATTCTCTTCCCTGCCCCCCACAGGACCTCTGGCCTTCAGGAGCTCCTTTCCTAGATTGTCAACCTTTTCTTCTCTGCTTCCCCTCAGAATACCTGAGTTTTCAAATACTACTTTTTTTTCTCTCATCTTTTCCCAATTAATCTTTTTTAAGATGTATGCAGTAATGTTCTTCATTCCATTCACTCCTTTGACTCTATAGAATCTGGTATCCACTTTCACCACCCCAAAACACCTCTCAACAAGGACAAAAAGATCCTTGTTGCTAACTTCAAAACAGGCTTCTTAATCCCTTTTTAGTTTTATTACTTTTTACCATTTGGCACTGATAAGCATTTTATCCTCTTTAGAAGGTCTTCCATTACAACACTTTTTTGTTGTTATCTACTCCATCTCCATCTCTAGCTCCTCTTCCCATTCCTTAAAGGAGACTCCTTGGAGTTCCACAGTTTCTGTCCTAGCCCCTCTTTTCTTTGCATTCTAAATATTTTCCTTTGATACCATCATCTACTTCTATACTTCAATTTTTCAATTTTTAGAAGATTTTGTTCTGGGACAATAGCTAGACACAGCTGAGATATATGGTAAAAGTTTTTATCATATATGAGTATAAATACTCTGGTAGGGAAAATGGAAATGAAAACAAGTTACAAACATACAGACAAAATTGACTATTACAAGATGGAAAGGGTTCAAGATATGTACATCAAAATAATGAGATACAGTTTTCACCCATCTAACTGGAAATGATTATTTTTAATAATCATTTCAGCGTTGATCAGTGTTTGAAGAATACAAAACTTTGAAATATTATTGATGTGAATATAAAATAGATTACCTACCTAAGGATGATTCTATTAATACTACAGTGTATTCAAATGGACAAAGCTTCTTCAAATGGACCAAAACTTCCACATCTAGATATGTAATATATATGGCGGTGACAGTGTGCTGTGGAGTCGGTGCCGACTCATAGCAACCCTGTATAGGGTTCCCGAGGCTGTAATTCTTTACAGGGGGTGGGGAAGGGGAGGAGGAGAGAGAGAGAGAGAGAGAGAGAGAGTGTGTGTGTGTGTCCTGGTGTGGTGCTGTGGGTTAATACACCAAATGGCAGAATAGGTTTGAACTACAAGGTCGGCTGTTCAAGCTCACCAGTCATTCCTTGAAAACTCTATACAGGGTGGGTCAGAACTGACTCGAAGGCACTTAACAATAGCAACTATATGTGTATGTTAAGTGCCATCAAGTCGGTTCTGACTCATAGTCAGATCCTGCATAGGATTTCCGAAGACTGGCTGGTGGGTTTGAACCTCCAACTTTGTGGTTAGCAGTCCAGTGCTTATCCTATATGTTGTTTCTGTTCAGTGATTTTATATATATGTTCTTGTTGTTAAGTGTTGAGTTGATTCCAACCCATAGTGACCCTGTATTGGGTTTCTGAGGAGTGGTTGGTGGGTTTGAACCACAGACTTTGTGGTCTGGTACATTTTACTATAGAAAGTCCTGATGTGGTGCTGTGGGTTAATGCAACTGTGTGTGTGTGTGTGTGTGTGTGTGTGTGTGTGTGTGTGTTTATAAAGGAGCTCTAGTATCATTAGTGGATACGAATTGGGCTGCGAACCGCAGGTCAGGAGTTTGAAACTACCAGATATTCCGCAGGAAACAGATGAGGCTTTCTGCTCCCGTAAAGATTTACAGCCTCGGAAACCCTGTACAGGGTCGCTGTGAGTCGGAACCGACTCCATGGCACTCAACAACAACAAATTATACATATATATGATCAAAGAACACAGCCTTCAGTATGGTTTGCATCTCAATGTCAGAAAAACAAAAATCCTCACCACTGGACCAATAAACAACATTCTTATCAACGGAGAAAAGATTGAAGTTGTCAAGGACTTCATTCTTCTTGGATCAACTATCAACACTCGTGGAAGCAGCAGTCGAGAGATCAGATGATGTATTGCATTGGCAAATCTACTGCACAGGAACTTTTTAAAGTATTGAAGAGCAGAGATGTCAGCTTGAGGACTAAGGTGCGCCTGACCGAAGCCATGGTATTTTCAATAACCTTATATGGATGCGAAAGCTGGACAGTGAATAAGGTAGACTGTAGAAGAATTGATGCCTTTGAGTTGTGGTGTTGGAGGAGAATACTAAAAGTGCCATGGACTGCCAAAAGAACCAATAGAACTATTTTGGAAGAAGTGCAGCCAGAGTGCTCCTTAGAGGCCAGGATGGCTAAGCTTCATCTCTCATACTTTGGACATATTGTCAGGAGAGAACAGTCACTGGAGAAGGATGTCATGCTGGGTAAGATGGAAGGTCAGAGAAAAATAGGAAGACCCCCAACGAGATGGATCAGCCAGGTGGCATCATTCATGGTGTCAAGTGTGGTGGGGTTGGCCTAGGATTGGACATTGTTTCATTCTGCTGTGCATGGGGTCGCTATGAGTCAGTTCCGACTCAATGGCACCTGACAACAACATATGTATGTGTATGTATATATATATGTGTGTGTGTGTGTGTGTGTGTGTGTGTGTGTATGTGTGTGTGTGTGTGTGTGTGTATATATATATATATATAGAGAGAGAGAGAGAGAGAGAGAGAGTGTGTGTGTGTGTGTTTTTTGTTGTTGTTAAGTGCTGTCGAGTCGTATAGGGTTTTTGAGGAGCAGCTGGTGAGTTTGAACTGCCGACCTTACAGTTTAAACCGACTTTGCAGTCCGTAGTTTTCCTACAGCACCATACAGGGACTCCATACAGAAACACACACATATACATGCACACAATATTTGAGTGCGTTGGCACCATATGATAAATACTGGACTGTGAACCTCAAGTTGGAAATGACCAGGTAGTCAGAGGAAGAAATATGTGACTTTCTGTTCCCGTGAAGATTTAAAGCCTCAGAAACTGTATACAGGATTGATAAGAGTTGAAACCACTCCAGGGTATTTAACAACAGCAACATATAGTAATTAATGATAGAGAGATGTTTATTACAAAACTTCCTTGTTACCAAATAAAAGTAACCTAAATAGTAATCTAAATTTAAAAAGTTAAAAACATGTACTAGATTGATT
>NW_006408582.1:13475697-13501136 GCF_000296735.1 Chrysochloris asiatica
ATATATACACACATATATATATACATATATATATACACACACACACATACACACACACACATATATATGTGTGTATGTATGTATTTTTAGTTGGCCTCTTTAAAGTAACAAATGTCCTTGTTCTACTTGATTACCAGCTGTTCACATATGCTTCCAGTGGTTTTAATATCTAAGAGAAGTTCCAAGAAAACTGCTGAATCACAACTCAAAGATAGGACACTTAATACAGTTCACACCATTATCCAGTTCCCACTAGGTGCCAAGCTCTGTACTAATAACAGACCAGGATTAATAACCACCTTCACCCCTGCAAGATGATTACAGTCCATAATTCTTCCTCATTTTTTAATGATTGAAAATTCCTTCTTATCAGGGTACTAATTTGCTGTTGCTTTCTGCAAGATTATGAAACCATCAGAATGGCATATACTTTGAGCTGTTTTCCCCAGGGCTTTGAACCGGTTCAAACCAGTTCAGTCACTGCTGACAAAGAAACACCAGAACCAACTTTAACATTTTAAATATGGGTAAATCAGAACAATAACTGGAATGGGAAAAATTATAGTTGAAGCCCTGGAATGAGGGACACAGAAGTGGCCCTGTCACATAATGTGTGGAACAAAACCAAAATTATTCATAAAACAAAGGCCAAGCTTAACTGAAGTTGGTCAGAAAAGCACTAGAGGAATCTGAGACTCTGGCCCTCGATGGTCCTTCAGGTGTGGAAAGGAACTCATCCTCTTTTAGGCAACCATAGATAGATAAATACTGGGAACAACAACATTAGTAAGTTATGCTCATTATGAATTATGGAACAATCATTCAAAATCAAAGGATCAACATGTACCTAAGGATAATGATGAAAAGAGAAGGGAAGGTGGGTGGAAGGGAAATAGGAGCCCCAAGGAGGAAGCAGCTGACTGTGGAAAACAGTGTATCATTTGCTGAATGTAAAATTGATGATCTTGTCTGTACACATTCACTTAGTTCACAATAAGAAGTTTAAAAAAATAAGTCATAGGCAGTCAGAGTAAATTGTGGATGGTCAGTGGAAATTTAAGGAAAGGCTAATTTTTTAATGGAAAAGAAAGTAGTTTTGTCCTAAAATAGAATTTCTGGTTATACCAGAATATGAAAGCTAAACTTGAGGGTATATAATAAGTTATATAAAGTTAGAGAAAATTTAAGAGATGCTAAAGAAGAAGTCTTCCTTTTTTGTTTTTTTTTTTAAATGAATCATGGTATGAGAAATGAATATTAAGAAACACAAGGAATTTAGAACTTTTAGTAAAGATTTCAGGAGCGTGATGTCTGAGATTGGATTATTGCCAAATGTAGAGGACACACATACAAAGCGGTACAGTTGGAAACCATCTTTGAGTGAGCCACTACTATTTTCAATTCAGTTGGTTGCTTTGCAACACACACACTGCCATTTGTTTACAAAGAGGAAAATTATGTTTCTAGCAGGTTTTGAACCAGTAATTTTTCCCATTCCAGTTACTGTTCTGACTCACTCACATTTCACAAATTCAGGTCCAGTTCAGTTTTTCTTTGTTGGCCATTACTGAACCAGGAAGACCTGGCTGGAAGCCCTGGTTTTCCCACATAGGGAAATAGAATCACATCTGATCTCCAATCCTTCCTTCCCCATACACTTTTTGATGTTAAAACCACAGTCAGCTATTTGATCCAGGATCAGAGCAAAACCAGCATTCTACTTTTGATCAAATCCATTCTTCTGTTCTCATTAGCACCTCATTCTAATGAACAAAAATCATTTGCCTTGTTAGATTTTAGAGGGGAAGTAGCAGCATTGGAAATACAGATTTACAGGACCCAAAGCCACTCCATGACAAATTGTCAGAGAAACTTCAGTCAAGCATGATCACATTTTCCATCCTTCAATTCAAGACATATGGTTTGACAATGGGTTCTGAAATCAATTTAAAAAGGACATTAGGATCCAGCACTTTTTCATAAAATCTGGGTTATAAGGTCACTACCACACCCAAAATGAACACTACTATCTCACACCCAAGAAGCAAGTGTTCATCCATCCGTCTTTTGGAATATCTAATTTCTAACAATAAGAAACAAAATGGGAAGACCAGGACTCAGTACAAAACCTGGAAATAGCAACAGTGCCTTGCTCAAAGACATCTGCCAGCTGCAGCAAAGTCCACATTCCGAGAGCTGCTTTACCATGTCTTTCTGCAAGAGCTCTGCTCTGCAAGCACACGCCCCTGGCCTCAGGCTTAGTGGCTATTGCATTAGTGTGCATAATCCTCAATCCAATTTCTCTTAAACCTTCTGACCCCTTTCTGCAAGTCCTGCTTGGCTCCAAAGAAGACCGTTTCTGATCATCATTGTCTTCTACTCCTTCCTCTAACCTACTGCCCCCAGGTTCTCCTGTGAAGGCAACTCATTATATAACTTAACTGGGTTTGTGAATCTGTCTGAACAGCAGACTCAATATACTGGGATAGCGGAAATGATTTCTCTGTAAAATAAATTCATGGGATCATTTAACAGAATAGCCACTGGGGATGGTGGGGAGCTGGCATCCCCTGGAGAGAATCAAATTTTCCTTTATCTTCCCTTTCATGCCACATGCCCCGCTCCAGTTTTATGTTTATAGGCTTCTCAAAGCAGGTGACTCCAGCCATGTTAATAAAAGAAAGTATGATAGCATCTTCTATGACTTTAGATGTCAAACACCTTGGAGAAGAGGGGAAAGTACTTTTAAGTGACCATATCCTCTTAATAATATTTCAGGGGAGAGACTGCTTATCTTGATTTTAATTTCTCAGGCTCCTTTCATCTCTTCCTCTAAAAATACATCTCGGGGAAGGATCACCCATGAAGCACTTATCAGAAAGACATTACAAACACTTAGTGGGAGTAGGCTGTAGGATGGGGTAGATTGAGGGCAAGGACTGGAGGGAAGAAAGTAGCAATGGCACCAGAGGAGAATTCACTGCATATTTGGTAAGCAACGGCACAATTCATAAACACAGATTTAAACAAAGTCAAAATTGAACAAAGCTTGGCCTAAAGTTCACTTCCGAGCTTCCGCTGAAAAGTGCCTAGTATAGACAAACTTCGGGAGAGAATGTTGAGCTTACTTTGGAAATTAAGTTGTTTTCAAGTCCCCAAGGAGTTCTTATTTAAGACAACTCATTCTTATCTATTTTTTAACCTTGTAGCTTTAAATGTCTATAGGTCAACTTAACCAGTTGTTTCCCCCAGTTTCTGTCAAGTTGAGTCAGACATATGGTGAGTGATTGCATGTGTGTCAGAGTAGAGCTGTACTCCATATTTCAATGGCTGAGTTTTCAGAAGTGGATCACCAGGCCCTTCTTTTGGCGCATAACCAGGTAGATGCACACTTCCAAACTCCAGGTTAGCAGTCAAGTGCATTAACCATTTGTACCACGTAGGGACTCCAGACTGACAATAGTCCCTCTTATATGAAAGTCAGACTGTTATGCTGGGCCAGTGGTATCAGAACCATAGTTTTGGAGAACACCACGGTAAATTGGCATAACATAGTCAACAAACACAACATTCAAACCTACCTTGCAGTCCAGCACATTAACCGTAGTACCACACCAGGACTCCAATAATATTGTGGTACTTCTTGAATTAAATACAACTACTATTAAAGGGTAGGAGAATAAGGAACACAGGCAGAACAGATCTGATGTCACTTTTTATCCCTAGTTGAGTTTTAACGAAGGCAAAATAATGCATCATTAGCGTAGTGTACAAGCTCAGATCATCAAGACTCAAGATTCTCAAGCCTGGGGTTTAACGGAATAGGCAAGTCTGTGGAGGAAGCACCCCTATTGCTCAGCACTGACCAGTTGGCTAAGCAAGTGGTTGGAGCAGAAACTGATACTATTTTTCTCTGTCTGATTCTTCTATCTAAGTAACCCTACATGAGACACAGCATGCTACACCTACCAGGCAGAGACATTGCTCAAGTGACTATCATTTCTCTGCCTGCTGTTACCAAGTCTCTGAAGTCACCGTACCTACAGAAGACATCTAAGAAAACTCTCCACAAGAAGTGTGGCTGTAACCAGGTCAATCTACTCTCTGTCCCTCCTCCATGAACCCACTGTCATTGAGATTATTCCAACTCACAATGACCCCATCTGAGATAGTAGAACTCTTCCATAGGAGTTTCTTGACTATGATCAATAATCAATGGCTCTATACAATAAACACTGGACTTTGAACTACAAGGTCAGCAGTTTGAGCCCACCAGCTGATCCATGGGAAAAGAGACTTTCCACTTTTGCAAAAAGATGACAACCTTGGAAACCCTATACAAGGTCGCTATGAGTCAGAACTGACTCCATGGCACTTAACAACAACAACAATCTTTATGGAAGCAGATTACCAGAGCTTGCTTTCACAGAATTACTGGGTGGGTCTGAACTGCCAACCAGCATCCCTCACCTAAAGGAAGGCCACCATCTTTAGAACATGATTTTTGGAAGACAGGAAATGGCACTGCTAGTCTCCAAAAGATCTATCACCATCACCACTACCATCTCACCGATACTTGAACTGCCCCTAGTTATGAGTTAAAATGGAATGGTTTCTATTAAGGATAAGAATGTAAAAGCTACCAACAGAGAAAGAGGAATATATGGTTCCTTTCCTTAAGAACAATAGATCCCTTAGGTAATGTAAAAGACTAATGAGCTAGCCTGCTAACCAAAAGACTGGAGGTTTGAGTCACTACAGAGGCACCTTGGAAGAAAAGCCTGTTAGTCTACTTCTGAATAATCAATCATTGAGGCTAGTGGTCAAGAAATTATACTAAATCAAAATTTATTGAACACCTACTCAGGGCTTTCACATATACTATTGAATAGTCTCAATAACACTGAGAAGTTGTTGCATTCTCAGATAAGGTAGGTGAACTACAGAGAAGTTAAAAACAATTCCAAGGTCTTGTCTTCAAGTACCAAGGTCCATACACACTTTGAATCCAGTTCTGTTCTATTATAGTACATGTTCTTTCTACAACACAGACTGCACTGCCTCACCTCTGTTCCCCTTGCCTGAGTTACCCTCCCCAGCTCTCTTCAATCATTAAGATGTTACCCATCCTTCAAGACTGAGTTCAAATCCTACCTCTTATAGGAAGACTCTGAATCATAGCCTATTCTACACTCTTCCTTCTTATCTTACAGCAAGGAGGAACAAAGCAATCTGTCAGCATCAAGACAGATGTTTGGGAACAATATCAGAGATAATGAAATATTTCTTTGCCAGGAAAGTACAAATAGGCAATCAAAACACAGTTGTTGTTGTTGTTATTGAGTGCCATAGAGTTGGTGCTGACCCATAGTGGACTTGCATAGGGTTTCCAAGGAGCAGCTGGCAAGCTTGACCCACCAACCTTGTAGTTCAAACTGACTTTGCAGTCCAGTGCATTAACCCACAGAGCCACAACAGGCCAGTTAAAGCAGTTAAAATAGAGTTAGGACCGGTCCCAAGTTCAATTAGCAGATGAAGCAACAGAAGACAATAACACTTTGCAGAAAACAAAGAAGAAGAATTGTCCATGTGTCAGTACTGGGTTTGTGATGATGGTCACAGCAAACAGGAAGACAAGGCCTGGGAGCAGGAGTGGAAGAAGAGTCAATCTGAAGACTTTCTTTGAGGGCTAGAGTTCTTTTGCCCACAGAAGAGGTGGAGTGGGTGTTGTGCCAATCCTGTTCAGAATCTGACACCATAATTTTAACCAACACCCCTCACTTATAGGCAGAAAGGTCACCACATTTAAATACAATTTCAGGAACACAGGAAATGACACTACTGGTGTTTTGTGATGTTAAGTCAGTTCCAACTCTTAGCAATCCTATATAGGGTTTCCAAGAGCAGCTGGTGGGTTTGAACCACTAACCTTGAGGTTAGTAATCCAGTGTTTATCCTACAGCACATGATTACTAGTCTCCAAAATATCTACCATCACCTCACCAATGCCTGAACTGCCTTTAGTATGGAATAGAAATTAATGTTTTTTATTAAGGATAATAATGTAAAAGCTATCAACAAAGAAAAAGGAATATAAGGCTCTCTTCCTAGGAACAGAGAAGTTTCTGGGTGGTGAAAGTAATGAATGCCCTGGACTGCTAATGAAATAATTGGAGGTTTGAGTTTACTCAGAGACATCTATTTCTGAAAAACCATCCATTTAAAACTCTATGGAGCATAGTTCTCTGACACACATGGAGTGATCATGAGTCACAATGAATTCAATGGTGATTGGTGATGGTCCTAAAAATAATGTGTAAGAGGAGAAAGATCATGGCTCCAAAAATGGACATGGACAACATGGCAGGCAAGTTGGACATTTCTTTCAACAGATCCATTTTATCTTCCTCAATGCTTCCTCAGATTTTTCCCTTTTGTCTCATCTATCTAAAGCCTGTAGTGGGGAGAGTGATAGAAAAGCTGATTAATGGTTAATATTTGATAGAGGCTCTACATGGACCCCTCACACTCACATCTTATTAGAGTCGACCTGAGATATAGCCCAAATGGAGAAGAAAAGGCATGCACACAAACACGGAACACTTAAGTCAGTTCATAGCAAGTTAGCACTGAGTTTGGAGACTGGAGATGTCAATACTATTCCTGGCTGTTGCTGATTTTTCCCTGTGATTTTGGACAAGTGCCTAAACCTCTCTGTACTTTCATTAATTCATGAGCAATATGTCTAATCCTTGTCTCATAAGAATGTTGTGAAAATTAATGAGCTTATAAAAAAAAGTTAACAAAACTGATGTAAAAGTCCTTTGTATCCCCAGGAGATGCCATAAACACCATGTGATCTAATTGAAAATACAGATGTGTGTTTCCATTTATATGAGTCAGTATAAGAATGTTCAACTTCACAATGCAATGGCTGTTTGTTTTGGGGGTTTTTGTTTTTGTTTCTGTTTTTTCATATTCTATACTGAAAACAGAACATCTTAACAGAAACATCTTATTTTGTTGTTGTTAAGTGTCTTTGAGTTGGACTCACAGAGACACTGCATAGGGTTTCTGAGGCTTTTTGTTTTAATCTTTGTGGAAGAAAGTCTCATCTTTCTCCCACAAAGTGCCTGGCAGCCTCAAACTGTGAACCTTGTGGTTCACAGTCCAGTGCTTATCGTAGGGGCCACTGAGCTACCAAACATCGTATAAGTGGAAGAAAATTAATGTTGAGGACTCACTATAGAATCTGGTGGTGGTGATGGTAGTGTGCTGTGGAGTCGGTTCTGACTCATAGAGGCCCTATATAGGGTTTCCAAGGCTATAAATCTTTATGGGAGTAGAAAGGCTCATCTTCTTCCCATGGAATGGCTGGTAGTTTTGAACTGCTGACCTTGATGTTAGCAGCCCGACTCATAACCACTACGCTTCAGAGCTCCTTCATATAGGTTCTAAACTTCAATAATTTTATTGAGGAATTATTATATGCAAGGCCCATGCTAAACATATATTATTGAATTAAATCCATGCTCCACACTAGAACCCATTAAGTCAGTTATTATTACCACCATTTTGCAGATGACAAAGGAAATATTTCAAGAAACTAAATGAAAACCCAAAGGTTATTCAGTAGTGAAATATGATTTGAAACAGGTCCCCAGGATTGCCTAGTTCCCGACTCATTTCTTTTCCTATCAAACTGCACTGCCTCCACAATGAATATTTGTTTTTGTTCTTAAGTGCTGTTGAGTCAGTTTAGACTCACAGCAACTCTGTACACAGTTTCTGAGGAGTGGCTGATGGGTTTGAACCACTGACCTTGAGGTTAGTAGTCCAGTGCTTATTCTAGAGCACACTAGGAACCCCAATAAAGATATATAGCGTACAAACCATTAGGCATTACTGGGTGGTGCAAATGGTTAATACACTCGGCTGCTAACTGAAAGGCTTGAGTTCACAAACAGGTGCTTCAAAAGAAAGCCCTAACAATGTACTTTCAAAAACAACAGCCACTGAAAACTCTGTGGAGTGCAACTCTCCTCTAATATACATGGTTATCATGGATCAGGATTGACTCTATGGCAACTGTTATTTTATAGAGCATTTTACTGATTTTAGAGTAATTAAGTCCTAGTATAGCACTGTGGATTAATGTGCTGGACTGCAAGGTTGGTTTGAAACACTCGGTTGGTAGTTCAGAGTCACCATCCACTCCTCAGAAATCCTACACAGGGTCATTGTGGGTAGGAACCAACTTGACAGCACTTCATAACAACAACAAATGCTAAAGCACATTGACAGAGTGGTGGAAGGAAAGCTTTCAAAACGTAAATGCTCTTTCATGTTAAAGACAATAAATTAGATAAAATATCAAAGACGGTGTTTTAAATCCTACTTTGGTGAGTAGCACCTGGAGTCTTAAAATCTCATAAGTAGCCATCTAAGTGCAACTTCTTCACTTTCCGCAAGCAATGTTATATCATCTGCATATCTCAGGTTGTTAATGAGTCTTCCTTCAAGGCCTGATGCCACGTTTTTCTTCATATAACCCAGCTTCTCAGATTATTTGCTCATCAAGACCTTGTTAAAAGTGTTAAAGATGTCAGCTTGATGACTAAGGTACGCCTGACCCAAGCCATTACCTCATATGTATGTGAAAGCTGGACAGTGAATAAGAAAGACCATAGAAGAATTGATGTTTTTGAGTTATGGTGTTGGAGGAGAATATTGAAAGTACCACAGGCTTCCAAAAGAACCAACAAGTCTGTGTTGAAAGAAGTGCAGCCAGAGTGCTCCTTGGAGGCCAGGATGACCAAACTTCATCTCTCATACTTTGGACATATTGTCAGGAGGGACCAGTTTCTGGAGAAGGATATCTTGTTTGGTAGGGTGGAGGGTCAGAGAAAAAGAGGAAGACCCCCAACCAGATGGATTGGCAAAGTGGCATCTTCAATGGGCTCAAGTGTGGCAACAATAGTGAGGTTGGCCCGAGATCGGGCAGTGTTTCATTCTGCTGTGTATAAGGTTGGTACTGACTCGATGGTACCTAACAACAACAGGTGCAACTATGGGTCTATCCCTGTGCAGAGGAAAGAAAAGTGAAGAAAATGAAAACACATGTACACCGTTATCCCAAAGGACCACACGAGCTCATGGACCACACGAGCCTCCGCTTATACAACCCTGAGATTAGATGGGGACCAGCTACCACTACCAATTGTTTTGAAAGATCTTAGATAATGTGGGAGGAAAATGTGGATAAAAAACTCAAAAATCATAAAAAAAAAACAAAACAAAAAAAAACAGAACTACTGGTCTGACAGCGTAGTGGTTACGAATCGGGTTGCAAACCTTAAGGTCAGCGGTTCGAAACTACCAGCCGCTCAGCGGGAGAAAGATGAGGCTTTCTACTCCCGTAAGGATTTACACCCTCGGAAACCCTGTACAGGGTCGCTATGGGTCGGAACCGACTCGAAGGCACTTAACAACAACAACAACAACTGGTCTGACAGAGACTGGTGGAACCAACAAAAAACTATAACCCTTAGTCACCCTTCAGGCCCAGTTCAATTCAGCAAAAAAATAGGTCATTCACTTAACAGCAACAATAAGGTGAACAATGACATTAGGGAGTCCTTAGACTATTCAAATGTTTGAGACCAAAAGGACAGAATTTACTCAAGTACAAATTTCAGAAAGTAGGAAGGGTTACGAAAGGAAGAGAAATGGAAACAGGAAAGACAGGTAGGAAATGGGATTATTATTGTTAAATTCTGTCAAGTCGGTTCTGACTCATAGTGATCCTGTACAGGGTTTCCAAGGAGCGGCTAGTGAGTTTTAACCACTGACCTCGTGATTCAAATGACCTTGCAATCCAATGCATTAACTCACAGCACCACACCAGGACTCCAGAAAGTGGGGTAAGTTATTTTATATTCTGGGTATTGCAATCAATGAGATGTAACAAATGTGTATGAATTGTTGAATGGAAAACTGATTTGTTCCGTAAACCTTCACTCAATTCACAATGCAAAGGTTTGTGGGGATTTTTTTTTTAAGTATCTGTGAAATTAACACATCAAGCGCAAAATACCATGATGTGTGAAATTCTTATTTATATTTGGCATTCCATCCAGTTCATTCTTAAATCAGATTTATTACTCAAGTTTTCAGGGAACACAGAATATGATAGTCACCTGAGGAGAAGGGCATCTCCTTCCTGGGTGTTAGGCCTCCAGCTCCAACATGCTGTACAACCTTGAGCAAGTCACTTCCCTTCTCTATAAAACTCACTATAATTCCATAAACATTTACTGAGTGCCACTCAAGCACCAGGCACGGAACCAGATGGTCTCTTCCAGCTATAAAGTTCTATGGCTCTAGGAAAGCGCCTACAAAGTGTAAAGTACAATGTAATTTTCCTGGTGTGAACTACAATGTTTAATTTTTTTTCAACATCACACTTAGAACTGCAGTGAAGGAGAAGAACTGAAAGTGACTAACCTGTGTGAAATCGGTTTCTCCTTGCAAAGCAAACAAGTCCTAAATCCTGACTCTGATTTTCCGCTCTCTGCAGCCTGACAGCTCAGCAATCTGAAGATTAACACACCATTCTCCGCAGGGAGCAATTGTCTCCCTGCCCCAGGGTGGGTTGGTGACCTTGTGCTTCCTCCGGTCCACGTGGTATCCACCTGTTTCCTCTTGCTTAGCCATGCAGCTCTCAAGACACCGCCTAAAGCCCAGAAGCAGAGTAGAACATAACCCAATGCCCTAATCCCTAAAAGTGGAGCTGAGTTTAGTGGGCCATTCAGGGCAGAACTGGAATCCTCCCTTTCCAGACTTGAGAATCAAGCCTGAGACCACTGGGGCTCCTCCAAGCCACCTGCATACTCCATCTGCACGTCTCAGCCAGGAAGTTTACAATGCTGGGGGAGGAGGGGAGGGAGCATATAATTCTCTCCAGAAAGAAACCATAGAAGAGGCCAGACAACCCAAATGTGAACACCTGTGGAACCAATACCAGCTGTATCATTTTATTGGCGGCCAGCCTCAAGCTCGCAGAGAATTACCATTCACTGGGTGATAGGATTTTAGGTACGTCTAGAAGACCCTCACACAAACACTTCGTGAAAAGAATTACCAGTTCTCAAAATTTACTAATGCTGAAAAACTCAAGCTACCACATCTGCCCTCTTTGCTTGTGAATTTTATTCCTGTTTTGTTATACTAACCCCATAAAATGGCTTACCCAGTTTGGGGTGATGTCCTGAATCTGGAGATCGGTGAGTGCAGTGGTCACTGCAAGCAGAACAGGTCCAAGATTGGGGAGTACCCACCCTGCTGTGAACCTCTGCACCAGACTATCCCTCACACAAACCACAGGGCCCAAAGCCAAAAACAAAAAAGCTTCAGGTACTCCAGCTTCACCTACAATATTTATCTTCAGCTTTCTTGTTCTATCTTTGCCCATGCTTTTTTGCTAGCTGCTCCATTTCAACTTCCAATCCTTTTACTTTTACTTTGTATTTCTGGCCCTATCCTTGCCATCTCAGATTAGACAATGGTAGCGTAGTGGTTACGAATCGGGCTGTGAACCACAAGGTCAGCAGTTCGAAACTACCAGCTGCTCCGCGGGAGAAAGATGAGGCTTTCTACTCCCGTAAAGATTTACACCCTCGGAAACCCTGTACAGGGTCGCTATGAGTCGGAACCGACTCCACGGCACATAACAACAACAACAACAACAACATTCTGCTTTCATGGTATTGTTGTTAAGTAGGGCAAGGGGAATATTAGGTAAAGGTAGTTTTCAATCAGACAGATAAGTATTGATAGCTCTGTCATCGTTAGTTGTGTGACCTTGAGCAACTGATTTTAAACTCTCCCATCCTCATTATAGGAGCTCTGGTAGCGTAGTGGTTATGAATCAGGCTTTGAACCACAAAGTCAGCAGTTTGAAACTACCAGCGGTTCCGCAGGAAAAAGATGAGGCTTTCTGCTCCCATAAAGATTTACAGCCTCGGAAACCCTGTGCAGGATCACTATGAGTCGGAACTGTCTCCACGGCACTTAATAACAACAACATCCTCATTATGAAATCCTGGTGTGGTGCCGTGGGTTAATGCGCTGGACTGCCAAGTTGGTTTGAACTGCAATGTAGGCAGTTCAAGCTCACCAGCCACTCCTCAGAAACCCTATACAGGATTGCTATAGATCAGAATCAACTCTATGGCACCTAACAACAACATGCTCATTATGGAGTCCTGGTGTAGCACTGTAGGATAAGCATGGACTGTTAGTTGCAAGCTAACCACATGGTTGACAATTCAAACCTATGCCACTTCTCGGAAACCCTATACAGGGTCACTGTGAATCAGAACCAACTCAATGGCACTTAACGTCAACAACAGTAACAATCCTCTTTATTATGAGGAATAAATAAGATATCTGAAGCTCAGAGATTGGTACCAGTAGCTGCCCAATCCATTTCTACTCATGGTGATTCCATGCATGTCAGAGAAGAACCATTCCTGCTCTGCACTGTAGGGTTTTCAATGACTGGGTTTTCAGAGGTAGATCACCCAAGATGCCTCTGGGTTGTCTCAAACTAACAAATTTTCAGTTCTTCAGTCAAGGACGGGGACTACCCAGGGATTCCTCAGAGGCTGTTTTTTATTACTGTTAGTACTGTTGAATTGGTTCTGAATCATAACGACCCTATAAGGGGTTTCTGAGGAGCAGCTTGACTTTGACTTTGCTCATAAGCAGTTCACTGCTTATAAGCACCACACCAGGACCCCAAAAGATAGGTGGTGGTTGTTAAGTGTCGTCAAGTGGTTCTGATTCATCGAGATGCTATATAGGGTTTCTAAGGCTGCACATCTTTGAGGAAGCAGAAAGTTTCATTTTTCTCCCATGGAAGGACTGGTGGGATTGCAATCCAGTGTTTATTGTACAGAGTGGACCCCAGAAATGGTCACACTCATTTCCTGACTCTTCCTAATCCCAAGAACTGTAAGTAATTGCCCAATACAAGTCAACCCAGCAACACCCCTGGAAACTGCCCACCCAGGTCATTCAGGCACAGGTTGGGAAAACAAGGAAATAATCAGGTATCGCCAGACAAGAATAAACGTTGTCATCAGATCCAAGATGAATACAGAAATAGGGGGCAAAAAAAAAAGGCAAAGCAAGCAGTTGGTACCAGCAGAGGAACTACAACTTGGATTGAGAATGAAGTGGGGGTGTTCAAAGCTTATTCATATGTAGTACTGACTAGATGGCTCTCAGTGGGGAGTAGGAGTTAAACTATGTGAGAAGTTGGAAAGAATGTGCTTAAAATAATATGTAGTAAGTATAATATGTTACATGTCCTCAAATATGTGCACCTCAAAGGTTTCCTTTCTTTTCTTGAGAGCAGGCTTTTTGGCACTGGACACTGGAGGAGATAAAGAGGCAGGAAGAGCTCAGAAACATGAGGACATAGACCCAAGTAACTGGTAGCGTAGTGGTTACGAATCGGGCTGCGAACCTTAAGGTCAGCGGTTCGAAACTACCAGCCGCTCTGCAGGAGAAAGATGAGGCTTTCTACTCCCGTAAGGATTTACACCCTCGGAAACCCTGTACAGGGTCGCTATGGGTCGGAACCGACTCGAAGGCACTTAACAACAACAACAACAACATAAGCTGTCAAATCCTCAGTTTTCCCTAAGGTAGAACTTGTTTCTATTTCTCTAGAAAGCACTGCAAGATTCCACAGCTCTAGGGAATAGATGCATCTCTTGTCTCCCATTCCAATCACAGGACTACATGGGTGAATAATCCTATTATAAAGATTAAGTAACTTAGTATATGTAAAGGGATTATTTGGTAAAAACAAAACTTTTAATAAATGAAGATTTATTGTTATCCCTTTCTGTGGTTTGATGACCCTTTTTAAACTCCTTGCTCTTTGCTTCATCTCTCCAATAGGTGGTTTAGTGTACACATTACTTCATAACGCAGACATCATCCATAATTTTAGTTGAGAGACATTACTTCCACCAGCTCTCATTCCCCACCCTACCAAAGCTCCCTGCAAAAGAAAGAATGCTGAGCCAGTCCATATGGTGTTATTGAACCTTCAGTCGTTTATGGGTATTTAATTGTGCTTTTGTGGTTTAATATGCTGGACTGCAAAGTCAGTTTGAACCTAAGGTTGGTGGTTCAAGCTCACCAGAAGCTCCTCAGAAACTCTATATGGGGTCTATGGGTCAGAACTGACTCAAAGGCACTTAACATCAATAAAAATTGTTTAAGAGCAGACAACAAATATTCACCTAAAACTATTGTATACAGAACACTACTCCTCAACCTCATGGAGCTAGTTTCTTTAACTATAAAGTGGAAGTATTGGGGCAGACCAGTGGTTGTTAACATTTTCTGCATCAATATATCCTTTGACAATCTGGTGAAAGCAATGAACTCCCTTTGCATCTACACTACAGGATCTAAATTAAGAGCCCCTGAATTTAGATGATTTCTATAATAAATATTTACCTCTAATCACTGGACTGCTCACCTTAAGGTTGGTAGTTTAAACCCACCAGCTGTTCCTCAGAAATCCTAGGCATTGTCACTATAAGTCATAACTGAGTCAAACACAACAACAGTAACAAGAAGACTATGTAAAGAATATGCATAAAAAGCAAGTTTACAGTATACTATCATATCTGGAAGGAGCTCCGGTAGCGTAGTGGTTATGAATCGGGCTGCGAGCCTTAAGGTCAGCAGTTAGAAACTACCAGCTGTTCCATGGGAGAAAGATGAGGCTTTTGCTCCCGTAAAGATTTACAGCCTCAGAAACCCTGTACAGGGTCGCTATGGGTTGGAATCAACTTGACAGCACTTAACAACAACATCACATATGGAGAAGTGATTTTCATCTGTTATGTACCATTATGCCTAAGTTAACATCTTGAAATCTCTCTATTTTGGGTGGCAAATGGCATTTGCCACAAAGTCCTCACAACCCTGAGCCCTCAGATGCCCTGGCTACCCTGGCCCCAGACCCTTGTTGTTGTTATTAAGTGCTATTGAGTCAATTATGACCCATAGAAACCCTATATAGGGTTTCTGAGGAGCAGCTGGTAAGCTTAAACTGCCAACTTTGCTGTTCAAACCGACTTTGCAGTCCAGCGCATTAATCTACAGCACCACACCAGAACAATTAAAGGAAAATATCTGATACAGAAGTGGGATGGACCCCCGGGATACTGTGCTAGCATTATGACCAACCACAGTTTTGGACAATTAGTGCCAGCGTTTTGAATATCGTCCCTACTATGTAACAACTCTTCAAAGAATGGTGCAAACAAAATTAGCCTAGCAGATGAGAGGATGTCAGAAAAGTTTCATAGAGAAGGTAAAATCTGAACTGGGACTTAAGATTATGTAGACTATAGATAGCATGAGTGGGAAGTGCTTTCCAATATATTCCTGAAACAGGGATAACTTAGAATAGGAAAAGTATAAGAGGTATTCAAATACAGTAGGATGACCAGCTTGCATAAGCAGGTGACAAACATTAAGGATAAAAATGGAAAGCAGGGCCTGTGCAGTCTTGAATGCCAAGCTAAAAAGTTTAGGTTTTACCCTGTGATGGAGAATCAGGCCTATCCTACCCTCAGGACATTATTCTGAAACTTCTCAACCTCACAGAGTGAAATGAAAAATTCAAAAAATAAAAGGAAAGCTATTGTGACAGGCAGATTACCATACTGGTACTCAGGAGCCCAGAGACATGGTGTGGCGCTGTAGGATATGCACTGGGCTGCCAATGACAAGGGAGGTGGTTCAAATCCACCAGTTGCTCCTCAGAAACCCTATACAGGGTCGCTATGTGTTGGAACCAACTCGATGGCACTAAACAACAACAACAACTCAGGAGTCCAGAGATTTGTCTGACTCTATCTCATTCAAAATCTCAGTCTTTCTAACTCTAAATAATCTGATACTAACATAGATAATCTGGACTCCTGTATATAATTTTCTCCTAAAATATTCAGATTTGAAGGTCAAAATAGGAATTTCTTTAGTTGGTATAAAAATGACCCTCATTTCTTTTTCTTTTACTATCAGGGTGAACAGGAATTTTCCGTTCAAGCTGTCATTTTGTTCTATCCTCAAATCAAAATAGTTGATAACTATGCATTTCTATGACAGAAATCTCTAGGTTTGGTTCAAGCATGCATTTTTGGGCACCAACTAGAAAAGAGTTGAAAAAATTACTAGATGGGAATATGTCTTCCAACTGTGGTACATTACTTACTTACATTGAAATAGCTCTAGATTGCTGTTAGGTGAAGTGTTGTTAAGTCTGTTCCAACTCATAGTGACCCTGTATAGGGTTTCCGAGGAGTGGCTGGTGAGTTTGAATTGCTGACCTTGTGTTTCAAATTTAACTTGCAGTCTAGTTCTTGTCCTACAGCACCACACCAGGACACTAGCTCAAGATTGTTGTTGTTGTTGTTGTTAAGTGCCGTCAAGTCAGTTCCGACCCATAGTGACCCTGTACAGGGTGTCTGAGGAGTGACTGCTGAGCTTGAACCATCGACCTTGTGGTTCAAACCAACTTTGAAGTCCAGTGCATTAACCCACAGTGCCAAGTTCAAGATTAGAGAGCGAGAAAGAGAAAGGTAGGGAAGAGAGAGAAAAGGAAAGGGAGATTGGGAAAAGGAGAATGATAAAGAAAAAGAAAATAAAATCAAAGTGTTGAGTAAATATTTACTGGAAGTTTATCAAGTAAAAAATCTTTAAGGGACTTATTTTTATGAACCTAGTTTAAGTCAACATTTACAACCTGTCTCCACAAAGATCCCTGCCTTCTGGTGTGTGGTCTGTGTCATAATCCTCCAGGCTAAGAAGTAGGTGAGCCAACATCACAGTCTAAGACAAGGTTTGACAACTTCAAGTCAGTCAGGAATGGCCTGCGGGGAGCTAGTTGCTGCCAACATACCTTTTTAGAGTTTAAGGTCATTGCTCTTTTCAAAACCTCTGTTTGCCTAGAATGTCGGCTCACCAATTCAACAACAGGCTGGAGTCCCAGTGGCTGAGGCTGAGTCAGTATGGAAGAAAAAGAGCTGGAAGGTGAAAGTAAGGCAAGTTGAATCTGGAGGATGACAGCGATAAAACCTGAGAACCTGAAATCTGTCTTCCTGGAGCCTGAAAATGGGAGATAAATCCATGAATTAAACGGCAAAAAAAAAAAGAGGTAGCAACACAGTGGGAAGCAAGAGCAGTAGAGAAATGACCAGAAGAACTGCCTTCAACAGAGCTTCGATGCCTAAGGCTTATTTTTATTTTATTTCCATTCCAACTATGAAGTGGGGATAAGGGGCAAAGTGAGGATGGGGAGAGTGGACTGGTTTAAACTCACAGACTTAGACAGATACTAAGCAGATTAACCTCTGTCTCTTTTACTAGGAGAGTTAGCACATTCAGAACTACTTGTCCCTTTTGAGAATACACACACACACAAACAGAATCTGAACTTTGCTGCTTGTATATTAAAAGATGGTCATTTCCTCATCTAGAGATGACTATGGACTCAAAATAGGAAAAACAGATTTTAGGTCTTTATATAACACCAACTCACTAGGGAAACACAGAGAAATATCTTTTTTCTAGTCCTTGGTTTCTTTTCCTTTCCTTTGCCCACAGCCACATTTCCACCTTTATCATAGAACAAATATCCCACCCACCCACCACTTGTCATCAAATCTATCCAATATTAGCAAATACATTAAAAAGATGGAATAAAATAATTAATAACACTCTTAGAATTTACATGTTTATCCTTTATAAGCAGCCATGTAAAATAGTTTTGCCAAACTGAGACTTAAGAAATTTAAGTGGCATGGCCAACATCATGCAATGTGAAAGTTAAGTTAGAAGAAGGTTAATCTTCTATAATGCAGCACTCCCACATATAACTGCTTTGGTCAGGCATTAACCAATTCCAAGAAGCACAGTTCACTGTACTACGGTTTGCATGGTGCCTCTGAAGTAGGGTCATCTAGAATCTGCACAGCCTAAACAGGGCAACACTAAACTGCTTCCCCCAAATTATCAAAAAGTATTGATAAAAATAATAATGACCAGGGTTCTATGAATTGCTCCTGTCATGACACGCTGTCAAGTCCGTTCCAACCCATAACAACCTTGTATAATGTTTCCAAGGAGCAACTGGTAAGCTTGAACCACCAGCACTGTGTTTCAAACCGACTTTGCAGTCCAGTGCATTAACCACACCAGGACTCCTGGGTTCTATGAATGGGTACCTGGTTTTCATATAAAGTTCTCCCTGAACCAAATAGTAGATTCTGATATATTCTTTATGAGAACTAAGGCAGGCATGACTTCAAACAATATGAAGTGAGAACAAGAATCAAGCACAGGTCCTAAACAAGAGCATCTTCTCATTACCATCAAAGAAGAGGAACCAGGAGTAGAGCATATCCTTTGGACCCTGAGATCTCTGCACATTGAACCAGGGAGAGTAAAGCTGTGACACCGGAGGAAGGCAGAGGAACAGCAGCAGCAGCAGAACCAAAAGCCAGATCATGAGACAGAGTCATGGAATTGCCAGCCCACAAAGTAAAGCTGAGTTACTTTGGGTAGGAAGCTTGTTTGTTGAATGGAGTGCCTCCAAGTACTTAAGTAGGGGAGCTAGGTTTGCTGGCCCATGGAGATAGAGTCCAGTGCCTTCATTCTGAGGCTTGTGGTGGAGTGCTGTGTCCTGTGGGCATTTATCAGCAGCTTATTTGAACAACTGTGAGCTGAGCATTCCTGACTCCAAAGTAGAGCCTGTTAACTTACTTATTAAATCCCTTAACTCTGAATATGGCGTCTGAGTCCTGTCTGGCCACTGCAATAGATTATCAAACCCAACTAAGGAGTAGAGCAAGAGATGTGGAGGAATGGTTGCTGCCACATTTTTGTGTATTCAAGCTCAGCATTTTCAGAATATTCCCTGCCCGGAACTGTTCCTCGCCACATAGCAGCTTGAAACAGTTAATCCCAGTATTTGTCTCTGGTAGTGTAGCGGTTACGAATTGGGCTGCTAACCTGAGCGTCAACAGTTCGAAACTACCAGCTGTTTCATGGGAGAAAGATAAGGCTTTCTGCTCCTGTAAAGATTCACAGCCTTGGAAACCCTGTATAGGATCTTTATGAGTCAGAACTGACTCCACAGCACATAACAACAAACAACAATTCTAGTTAGGATTCCTAGTGTGGTGTTGTAAGATAAGCACTGGACTGCGAACCACAAAGTCAGCAGTTCAAACCCATTAGCTGCTCCTCAGAAACCCTATATAGCATCATTAAATCTGTGGAAAGAGATAATGGAGAATTTCAGTATTCACAGCCAGAAGCACATCAGAGGTTATCAACAGAACAGACCACCAAGTGCTCATATGAAAGTACAAGTTGGAGAAAATGAAAACATGTTCATGAGACTAAAAAGTGACCCTGAGGATATTGTTAGGTATTGACGAGTCAGTACCAACTCACAGTGGCCCTCTGCACAACAGACAGAAATATGCCCAGCATTGAGTCATCCTCAAAGTTGTTTTTATTCTTGAGTCCATTTGTGCTGCCACTATATCAGTCCATTTTGTGAGGGTCTTACGCTTTTTCTATGACCCTCCACTTTACCAAGCATGGTGTGCTTCTTAAGGTATCAGTCCTTCCTGACAACATGTCCAAGGTACAAGAAATGAAGTTTCTTCCCTTTAAAAGAACATTCTGATTGTACTTCCAAGGCAAATTCATTTGTTCTTCTGGCTATCCAAAGTACTTTCAATAATCTTCACCAACACTACAATTCAAATACATAATTCTTCTTCAGTCTTCCTTATTGAATATTGTTGTTAAGCACCGTCAAGTCTGTTCTGACCCATAGCAACCCTGTATAGGGTTTCTGAGGAGTGGCTGGTGAGCTTGAACCACCAACATTGCAGTTCAAACTGACTTTGCAGTCTAGTGCATTAGTCCACAGCACCACACCAGGACTCATTGAGTATACCCCACCCCACCTGAAGTTAGAGACCATCTCAAGAACAGATTTGGTGTATTGTACACTAATGGTCAAAGACCAGAGGAATTGTGGGATGACATCAAGAACGTCATACATAAAGAATGCAAAAGGTCATTAAAAAGACAAGAAGAATAGAGAAGACCAAAATGACTGCCAGAAGAGACTCTGAAAGTTGCACTTTAATGTAGAATAGCTAAAGTGAAAGGAAGAAATGATAAAGCAAAGAGCTGAACAACAGATATAAAAGGGCAGCTCAAGAGACAAAGTAAAGTATTACAAGGAAATGTACATAGATCTGGAGTTAAAATATATATATATATATATATGTAAAGGCATCCTCTGTGTTTTTCAAGCTGAAAAACTTCACACACAAAAAAAGTCCAGTTGGTATTTGCAATATTGAAGAGCTGTATGGGAAAAATATTGAATGACACAGGAAGTATAAAAAGAAAATGGAACGAATATAGAGAATTGTTGTTGTTGTTGTTGTCAGGTGCCATCGAGTCGGAACCGACTCATAGCTACCCCATGCACAGCAGAAAGATACAATGTCCGATCCTGGGCCAACCTCACTACCGCTGCCACACTTGAGTCCATCAATGATGCCACCTGGCCAATCCATCTCGTTAGGGGTCTTACTCTTTTTCTCTGACCCTCCATCTTACCCAGCATGACATCCTTCTCCAACGATTGTTTTCTCCGGACAATATGTCCAAAGTATGAGAGATGAAGCTTAGCCATCCTGGCCTCCAAGAAGCACTCTGGCTGCACTTCTTCCAAAACAGATCTATTGGTTCTTTTGGCAGTCCATGGCACTTTCAGTATTCTCCTCCAACACCACAACTCAAAGGCATCAATTCTTCTACAATCTTCCTTATTCACCGTCCAGTTTTCGCATCCATATGAGGCTATTGAAAACAGAATGGCCTGGGTCAGGCGCACCTTAGTCTTTAAGCTGACATCCCCGTTCTTCAATACTTTAAAAAGTTCCTGTGCAGCAGATTTGCCCAGAGCAATACGTCGTCTGATCTCTTGACTGATGCTTACACGAGTGTTGATAGTTGGTCCAAGAAGAATGAAGTCCTTGACAACTTCAATCTTTTCTCCATTGATAAGAATGTTGTTTATTGGTCCAGTGGTAGAGAATTACTACCCCCAAAAGAACTGGTCAACATTTAATCATTTCAAAAGGTAGCATATGATTAAGAATATATTGTATTGAAGAAAGAAGTTCAAGCTTCACCAAAAGCATTGCAGAAACACAAGCTGGATTGATGAAATACCAACTGAAATGTTTCAACATATGGATACAGCACTGAAAGTGAGCAGTCATCTATGCGAAGAAATTTTGAAGACATCTCCCTAGCCAAGCAATTAGAAGAGATCTTTATTCATACCCATTCCAAAGAAAGGTGATAAAATGTTGTTGTGGTTGTTAAGTGCCTCAAGTCAGTTACAATTCTTAGAGACCCTGTATAGCAGGGGTGGGAATCTTCTCTTTTTGTCTGCCAAGAGCCATTTGGATATTTATAACATCATTTGCAGGCAGTACAAAATTACCAACTTAAAATTTAGCTTGCTAAGACTGATACTCAAAGAGAACACATGAGCAGGCATGTAAGCTTGCTGGTGACCACATTGGTCTACTGGTAAGTGGAAGAGAGGGAAAGGCAGCAATGAAGAAATGGGCTAAGTTCAATTACGTTCCATAGTCTCCTGTTGACCTGGAGATGAGACAGAGAAGAGGAGCTGGTTGGTTCAAAGTGTGGTGAGACCTGGGGACGCCTGAGCCCATGGACAAGAACATAACCATGGGTAGCGAGGTGGGGCTAGCTTGTTATATTTGGTCAAGGATTCCTGGTGTGTCTCTATAGGATCAACACTGGACTGTAAACCACAAGGTCAGCAGGTCAAACCCACCAGCAGCTCCTTGGAAACCCGGTACAGGGTCACTATGACTCAGAACCAACTCAACGCACTTAACAACAACAACATATTTGGTCAAGCATATAACTAACTAACAACATGTGCACTGCAGTCTTGGTATGGTGCTGTAGGTTAATGCACCAGAGTGCAAAGCCGTTTGAATTGCAAGGTCGGCAGTTCAAGCTCACCAGCTGCTTCTTGGAAACCCTATACAGAGTCAAATGCAAGACACCATAGTAGGACAAATTGTCAGATGACTGATGGTAGTCACAGGCATAAAAGTTAAGCTTTATGATATATCACATTATGGGTCAATATGGCTTGGGCATAATAAATCATTGTTGTTATTTAGTGTCATCAAGTGAGTTCTGACTCATATTGATCCTGTAAAGGTTTTCTGAGGAGTATGTGGTGAGTTTGAACCGACGACCTTGAGATTCAAATGACCTTTCAGTCCAGTGCACATCGTTGTTGTTATTAAGTGCCGTCTAGTTGGTTCCAACTCATAGTGACTCTGTTTGACCTGCTGACCTTGTGGTTTACAGTCCAGTACTGATCCTACTGAGACTTTTCAACAAGCTGATGCATCCCTGGAAGTGCTCACTCGTCTATGCCAAGAAATTTGGAAGATAGTTACCTGGACAACCAATTGGAAGAGATCAGTATTTGTGCCCATTCCCAAGAGAGGTAACCCACCAGGATGAAGAAATCATTCAGCAATATCATTAGTAGAGGGTGTGACTCAAGCCACCACCCTTAGTCCTCATCTGAGTCCAATATATAGGAATGCATTGACAAAGTTCAGTCTCTTGCTCTAGATTTTGCATCTGGCTCATCACCTCTCACTTTTAGATCATGAGGCTTTTAGTCTGTCACTTAGCCTGATTTACCAGTTCCCACAGCCTTGTGCATCTGGCTTGCAGATTTGGGTTCTCCAGCATCTGAGACTACATGAGTGAGGAGAATCCTCCAGACTGACTTCTGAATTATGGATTTGGGCTTTGCCAGCCTCCTCAAGTCCATGAGCCATTTCCTTGACTAGTTGTGAATTCTGTGAGATGTTGCAGAGTATTGCAGAACCCTGGGACATGAGGGAGGGAAGACTGGACATGGAGTATATGGGAACTTTCTATACTATTTTTGAAACTTTTCTGTAAATTTTAAACTATTCTCAAATAATGTTGTTTACAGAGACTAGCTCTGGTAGCGTAGTGGTTATGAATCGGGCTGTAAAACGTAAGGTCAGCAGTTCGAAACTACTAGCCGCTCCGTGGGAGAAAGATGAGGCTTTCTGCTCCCATAAAGATTTACAGCCTCAGAAACCCTGTACAGGGTCGCTATGGGTTGGAACCAACTTGACGGCACTTAACAACAACAACAACTAAGCATATGGATACGAAAGCTGGACAGTGAATAAGGAAGATCGTAGAAGAATTGATGACTTTGCATTATGGTATTGGAGGAGAATACTAAAGGTGCCATGGGCTGCCAAAAGAACCAATAGATCTGTTTTGGAAGAAGTGCAGCCAGAGTGCTCCTTAGAGGCCAAGATAGCCAAACTTTGTCTCTCATACTTTGAACATGTTGTCAGGAGGGAATAGTTACTAGAGGGGATATCATTCTTGATAAGATGGAGGGTCAGAGAAAAAGAGGAAGACCCCCAACGAGATGCATTGGCCAGGTGGCAGCACTGATGGAATCACGTGTGGCAGCAGTAGTGAGGTTGGCCCAGGATCGGACACTGTTTCGTTCTGCTGTGCATGGGGTCGCTATAAGTCAGTTTCGACTCAATGGCACCTAACAACAGCTTAGCATATAACCTACTAAGGAAAAGAACTGAACCACTAACTGGAATGTCAGTGGTTCAAACCCACCAGCCACTCTGAGGGAGAAAGACAAGGCTTTCTATTCTCATAAAGATTTTGTTGTTGTTGTTAAGTGCCATTGAGTCGATTCCGACCCATAGCAACCTTGTATGGGGTTTCCAAGGAGCAGCTAGTGAGCTTGAACCACCGACCTTGCAGTTCAAATGACTTTGCAGCCTGATGCATTAGCCCACAGTGCCACACCAGGACTCCCCCACATTGTGTTCATGCAGAATCTATACATAGACCAAGAGATTTTAACAGAACAAGGTTTGCTTGCATGGTTTAAAACCAAGAAAGATGTGTGTCAGGATTGTATTCTTTCATCATATTTATTCAATCTGTATCCTGAGCAAATAATCGGAGAAATTGGACTGTATGAAGAAGAACTAAGTACTAGGAATGAAGGAAGGCTCATTAACAACCTGTGAAACAAGAATGACACCACCTTGCCAACTGAAAGGTTGTGTCATTCTCATATCCTCATACTGAAAGAGGCTATGAAATTTTTATATTCTTATACTGAAAGAGGACATGAAGCACTTCTGATGAAGATCAAAGACTACAGACTTCAGTCTGGATTACACCTTAACAAAGAAAACAAAAATCTTCAAAATTATACCAATAAGCAGCATTATGATAAATGAAGAAAAGATTGAAGTTGTCTAGTATTTTACTTTACTTGAACCTACAATCAATGCTCATAGAATCCACAGTCATTAAATCAAACAATGTATTACATTGGGCAAATCTGCTGCAAAAGATCTCTTTAAAGTGTTAAAAAGCAAAAAATGCTACTTTGAGTATTAAAGTGTACTTGATCTGTGCCATAGTATGGTCATTCATCACATAGGCATTCAGAAGCGGGGCAATGAATACAGAAAACAGAAGAATCAGTGCATTTGCATTATGGTATTGGCAAAGAATATTGAAATTTTCATTGATTGCTAGAAGGACAAACAAATCTATCTATGCAGAAGCACAGACAGAATGCTCCTTGGGAGTGAGGATGTTGAGACTTTATCACATACTTTGGACATGTTATCAGGAGGGATAGTCCTGGAGAAAGACATCATGCTTGGTAAAAGGGATGGTCAGTGAAGAAGAGAAAGGTCTTCAATGAGATTTATTGACATGGTGACTGCAACAATGGGCTCAAATATAGTTATGATGGTAAGTGTGGCACAAGACTGGGCAGTGTTTGATTCTGTTGTACATAGGGTCGCTATAAATCAGAAATGACTTGAGAATTAGCAACAATGGCAACTAAGTTTATAGCTCATCAAGGATATAGTTTAAGCATGAGAAATTAGCAATTATTTTCCAAAATAGTTCTGCTAGTGAGATAAGATGCACATGTAAGAATGAGCAACTATATAATACATGAATACTCATTCTGCTGCAGGTATTCACAAAAGTATGTATTTCTGAAATCTCTGGAGAAGGCTGCCTACAGGAGGTAAGTCTTGAGGCATGAAAAAAGATCATAAAGATATTACTATTGAGCATGTGCCATGAATTTAAATGGAAGGAACTTATCATAAATGATGGAAACAACTTTGCTG
>NW_006408582.1:13501386-13506400 GCF_000296735.1 Chrysochloris asiatica
GCGGCTGGTAGTTTCGAACTGCTGACCTTGTGGTTCGCAGCCCGATTTGTAACCACTACGCTACCAGAGCTCCTTAAAGTTGTGTGTATATATATATATATATATATTTGTTGTTATTAAGTGCCGTGAGATCCTGACTCACAGCAACACTATAAAGCATTTCTGAGGAACAGCTGGTGAGTTTGAACTGCCGACCTTGTGGTCGAGTGCTTATCCTACAGTGACATACCGTATTACATATAATCCCAAGTAATTTTAAAAAATAAAATATCTTTATGGTAAGAAGCAAGAGTGAAGCTTTCTGATTTGTTTTATACCATTCTCTCTACCCTCATCTTTCTTTCCCAAGTATTTCTGATCCTCCCAATTTTTAAAAAAATTACCCCATTCCTCCAAATCACCAGACTTAGGGAAACTAGTACACACTTTGTCAAAATTCAAATCCAGATCTCCAAGTACTTGCAGAACAGAGCCATAGACTGTACCACTTACCTGTTGGCCAGTATAAGATGGAACAGTTGCAATTGTTCATAAAATAGAAAAATAACACTAAGATTAAAAAGGTAGAAATTTAAGTTTTCATACCAATTTATGAACAATATTTTTATAATTATAAGGAATATAGAGGACAATTGAAAAAAGTTTAAATAGGTCTCACCTGAAAACATGTTGCAAAAGATGCAAAGACAGCCCATTTTCTCCCCTATGATTTGTATCCTGACCTAAAAGTCTAGGCCTAAAACCAAGAAATTGGGTAATATTCATCTTCCTTCTGGTGACTGTTAATTGAAGCTATCGTGTTTTTCCCCAACATACTCTGCACACCTTCCAACTATTAGAAGTTATCTTCTGGTTGAATGTCTATATTCTAAAACACAAATAATTAAAGTAGCAAGCTATTGTGACATGCCATCAAGTTGGTACCAACTCATAGTGACCCTATGCACAACAGAATGCAACACTGCCCGATTCTATGCCATCCTCACAATCTTTGTTACACTTGAACCCATGGCTGCTGCCATGTGCCAATCTGTCTCATTGGAGGTCTTCTTCTCTTACTTTGACCTTCCACTTTACCAAGCATGCTGTTCTTCTCCAGGGAGTGGTCCCTCCTGATAGCATATCTGCAGTATGAGAGACAAATTCTCATCATCCTGGCTGCTAAGAAGCATTATGGCTATACTTCTTCCAGTACAGAGTTATTTGTTCTCCTAGAAATCCATGGAACTTTTAATATTATTCTTCAAAACCTCAAGTCAATGCATCATTTTTTCTATAGTATTCCTTATTAATTGTCCAACTATAACAAGTATATGAGGCTATTGAAAATACTATGGATTCGGGCTAAAACTTAGACCTCAAAATGATATCTTTACTTTTTAATACTTTAAAGAGATTTTGTGCAGTAGATTTGCCTAATGCAATGCATTTGTTTTTTGACTGCTACTTCCATGAATGTTGAAAGTGGATTAAAGTAAAATGAAGTCTTTGACAACTTCAATCTTTTTCCATTTATCATGATTTTATTTACTTGTTCAGTGGTGAGGATTTGTATTGTCTTTATATTGAGATGCAACACATATAGAAGGCTATGGTCTTTGATCTTCATCAGTATTTTAAGACCTTCCTGTTTTCAGCATGCAAGATTGTATCATCTGCATATCAAAGGGTGTTAATGATTCCACTTCCCATCCTGATGCCATGTTCTTCTTCAAATAACCCAGTTTCTCAGATTATTTGCTCATAATATGATTAAATAAGTATGGTGAAAGAATACAACCCTGGTGCACACCTTTCCTGATTTTACGTCACTCAGTGCCCTTGTTCTGCTCTAATGACTCTATGTCTGTGTTCAGCCTACTTTATTTTTGCTGTTGTTAAGTGCCGTCAAGTCAGTTCTGATTTATAGTGAACCTGTCTGTATAGGTTTCCAAGGAGTGGCTGGTGAATTTTGAACCACTGACCTTCTGGTTCAAACTGACTTTGTGGTCCAGTGCTTTATCCCACAGCACCACACCAGCACTTAGTGTTGGGGATATAGCCATAAACAAAAACATAATGCCTTCATAGAACCCACAAACTAGTAGGGAGACAGACAAAAACAATGTCAAGTGGCATTAAGTGAAACTGAGAATATGTTGTTTTTGTTCAGTGCTGCTGAGTCATGTCCAACTCCTAGCAACCTTCCATACAATAAAACCAACCATTGACCTTTCCTTTACCATCTTTACAAGCATTCCAGTGTTTACGCCTGTGTTGCCATCAACCCTCATGAACACAGAGTCAAGATATCAAACAAAATACTGCAATGGGCAAATTTTCTGCAAAAGATCACTTTAAAGTGTTAGCAAACATATCACTTTGTGCTCCTGGCAAAGCCATGGTAATTTCAATAGTCTCATATGCACACAAAAGTTGGACAATACATAATGACAATTAGATAAAAATAGACACATTTGAATTATGGTGTTGGTGATGAACATCAAATATACCACAGACCACCAGAAGAACAAATAAATCTATCTTGCAAGAAGCACTGCCAGAATGCCCTTTAGAAGCAACAATGAAGAAGTTTAGCACATATATTTTGGATATGCTATTGGGAACCCTATACAGGGTCCCTATGGGTCGGAACTAACTCAATGGCACTTATTAAAACCAATAACTACTTTACCAAGCATGATGTCCTTCTCCTGAGACTGGTTCCTCCTGATACTTCATGTCTGAAATATGAAAGACAAAGTCTTGCCATCCTGGCTGATAAGGAACATTCTGGTTATAGTTCTTCTAACACAGATTTGTTTGTTCTTCTGAAAGTTCATGGTACTTTTAATAGTCTCCTCCAACACCATAGCACAAATCCCTTGATTCTTCTACAGACTCTTATTCATTGTCCAGCTTTCAAATGCATATGAAGTGATTTAAAAGACAATGGCTTGGTTCAGGCACACCTTAATCCTTAAACTGACATTTTTGCTTTTAAACACTTTTAAAGAGAGTGCAGCCGATTTGCTTAATGCAATTTGTCTTTTGATTTTGTGACTGCTGCTGCTATGAAAATTGATTGTGAATCCTAGCAAAAGGAAGTCTTTGACAACTTCAATCTTTCTTTCTGTTTATCATGATGTTATTTATTGGTCCACTTTTGAGACTTTTGTTTTCTTTACATTGAGGTATAATCCATATTGAAGGCTATAATCTTTGAATTTAATCAGTAAGTATTTTACATCCTCCTAGCTTTCAGCAAGGAAGACTGTATCACCTGCATATTGCAAGTTCATAACGAGTCTTCTTCCAATCCTGATGCTATGCTTGTCTTTATATAATCCAATTTCTCAGATTATTTGCTCAGCATACAGATTGAATAAGTATCCTGAAAGGATACAACCCTGCCACACACTTTATCTAGTTTTAAACCATTCAGTGCTCCCTTGTTCTGTTATAGCTACTGCCTCTTAATTTGTGCACAGGTTCCTCATGAGCACAATTAACTATTCTGGAATACCAACTCTTCACAGTGTTATCCACAGTTTGTCATGATATACACACATGAAAGCCTTTGGATAATTAATAAAGTATAAGTAAGCATCTCTCTGGTTTTCTGTTTTCAGCCAAGATCCATATGACATGAACAATGATAGCCTTAGTTTTATGTCCTCTTTTGAATGCAATTTGAAATTCTGGCATTTCTCTCAATATACCGTTGCAACCATTTTGAATTACCTTCAACAAAATTTTACTTACATATGATATTAATGATATTGTTCAATGATTTCTACATTCTCTTGTGTCATCTCTCTTTGGAATGGGAAAATATGGATCTCTTCGAATTGATTTGACAGGTAACTTCCAAATTTCTTGGCATGCATAAGTAAGTACCTCCAGTGCTTTACTAGTTTGTTGAATGATGTATTCCATCATTCTTGGAGCCCTGTTTGCTGCCAATGCCTTCAGTGCAACTTAGACTTCTTCCTTCGAAACTATTGGTTCTTGATCTTATACTATCTCTTGAAATGGTTGAATATTGACCATGTCTTTTTGGTACAGTGACTCTGTGCTTCCCTTCCATATTCTTTTGATGTTTTCTGCATCATTCAATATTTTGCACAATGTTTTGTTAAGCGCCTTCAAGTGGGTTCAGACTCATAACAACCCAGAATAGGGTCTCTGAAGAGTAGTTTGTGAGTTTGAACTGACAACCTTGTGGTTAGCAGCCCAGTACTTATCATATAACATCACGGCAGGACTCCAATCATAGGATTAAGAGTAGGATGCTGCTACATCTGCTACAACTGTGTATCATCGAATCAGTTCTGACTTATATCAACCCTGTATATAGGGCTTCTGAGGCTGCAAGTCTCATCTTTCTCCTGCAGAGCAGCTGGTAGATTCAAACTGTTGACCTTGCAGGTAGCAGTCCACTATAAGTCAGAGTTGGCTCAATGGCAGTATACTTCAGTTGTTTTTGTTTTTGCTTGGTACTTGTTTTAATTTTCTTCAATTTCAACCTGTGTATGAGCAATTGATGGTCTGTTCCCCAGTCAGCACCTGGCCCCATTTAGTTTGATAATATAGAAGTTCTCCATTGTCTTTGTCATTGTCTTTGTCTTTCTCCATTGTCTTATAAATGTAGCCCATTTGATTCCTGGATATTCTATCTGCCCTTTGTGTATATTCATGTGTATATTTGCCATTCATGTTGTTAAAAAAAAGGTGCTTGCAATGAATAAGTCACTGAACTTGCAAAATTCTAACATGCTACTTCCAGCGTCATTTATATCATAAAGGCCATAAAGGATCCTTCCCTTTTGCTTCCAAATTTCATGTTTTAATTATCAGTAATCATCAATGTCTCTTGATTGCATGTTTGATTAATTCTAGACTGTGGAAATTAGTATAATTCTGGAATTTCTTCTTTGGCTTAGTTGTTGTTGTTGTCAGGTGCCATCGAGTCGGAACCGACTCATAGCGACTCCATGCACAGCAGAACGAAACAATGTTCGATCCTGGGCCA
>NW_006408582.1:13509658-13514093 GCF_000296735.1 Chrysochloris asiatica
ATCAAGATACAATCAAGATGTTCTCTCCTAATCCTATCATTCCTGGTACAATCAAGATAAGCTTTCTCAAGATGGCTTAGTAGTTGAAGGTAAATTTGAGTAAAAATCATATTAACTGGTCTTCAGTGTAAACATAGATTTTATCCTATAACTTATAGACTTGCTCTTCAAGATTGATCATGAAACATTCTTTTTCCTCTTAAATTCATTATTCCTAGCACAGACAATCATAAAATTGTCCAATTCACAATGGCCAATACCATTCAATTTCAGTTCACTAATGCCAGCACCCATGGTGGACAGATTTCTGCAGAACTTCCTGACTAAGAAAACTAGGAAGAAGGACTAGGTGGACCACTTGTGAAAACTGATCCACTAAAAATGTTATACATTATTAAAAAAAATTTCTGAAATAGTGCCAAAAGATGAGCCATTGAAGCTGCAAAGCACTCAAAATATGACTGGTAAAGAGGAACCTCCCCTAAATAGGGTCAACTTTAAGGATGTGGATGGAGAAAAGCTCTCAGGACCTTCACTTGCTGACATGGCAAATGAGAAGAAACTCGGTATGAGAAGAAACAGATGTAAAGATCCATTAATAGCCAGAAAATAAGAATCCAGGGAAGCTGAAAGTCAGCAAGTATGAAACAGAACACATAAAGATCAATATCCTAGGCATTAGTGACCTGAAATGGACTAATATTGATGATCAGACAATCATATGCTTTTTCATGACAGGAATGGCAAATTGAAGATACCCTTCTCAGGGGATGATCTCACCTAAAAATATGTCTGAGGTATGAGAGAGAGTCTCACCATCCAGGCTTCCTAAGAGCATTCTGGTTGTACTTTTTCCAACACATATTTGCTTGTTCTTCTAGCAGTCCACAATACCTTCAATATTCTTCTTCAGCGCAATAATTCAAATGCATAAACTCTTCTATATTCTTCTTTGTTCACTGTTCAACTTTCACATGCATATGAGGCTATTGAAAATACCATGGCTTGATTCAGGCACACATTAGTCCTCAAACTGACATCTTTGCTCTTGAAAAACAAAACAAAAACAGAAAGTCTAGGTAAATGGAAAATATGGCCTTGGTATTAGAAAAAACACAAGCTATAGCAAGATAGAATATTGTGACACCAATGACTTATTCATTGTAAATACCATTTTCAACAGCATAAACAGCAGCTATATATTTGTACCTCACTATATGAAATATATAATAATCTATGAAATGGTAATAGAGAAACTCTACCATCAGCCAAAATAAGGCCAGGGTATGACTTGGAAACAGACCATCAATTGCTCATATGTAAGTTCAAGTTGAAGTTGAAAAAAATTTAATAGATTTCCACAAGAACCAAAATACAACCTTGTGTATATCCCACCTGAATTTAGAGACCATCTCAAGAGCAGATTTGATGCATTAGACACCAATGACAGACAGCCAGAAGAGTTGTGGGATGACATCAAAAGCATCATACAGGAATAAAGCACAGATCATTAAAAAGACAGGAAAGAAAGAAAAGACCAAGAGGGATGTCAAAAGACACTCTGAAACTTGTTTTTGAGTATATAGAAGCTAAAACAAATGGAAGAAATGAGGACGTAAAAGCTGAACCGATCATTTCAAAGTATATTTCAAGAAGACAAAATAAAATATTATAAACAAATGTAAAAAGACCTGGAGTTACAAAACCAAAAGGGAAAGACATACTCAGCATTTATCAAGCTGAAATAACTGACGTAAGAATTTAAGTTTTAAGTTGCAACATCAAAAGATTTTATGGACAAAATATTGAACTGCGCAGGAAGCATCAGAAGGTGAAAAGAATCACTGTACCAAAAACAATTAGTCAATGTTCACTCATTTTAAAAGGTATCATATGATCAAGAACAGATGGTATTGAAGGAAGAAGTCCAAGCTGTGTTGGCAAAAACTAAGGCTCCAGGAAATAACAGAATATAAATTGTAATGTTTCTACCAATGTAATGCTAATGTGCTCAGTAATCTGTGTCAAAAAATTTGGTAGATCGCTACCTGCACACCTGACTGGAAAAGATCCATGTTTGTGCCTATTCCAAAGAAAGGTAACACAACAAAACATGGAGGTTATCAAACAATAGTATTAATATCACATGCAAGTCAAATTTTGCTGAAAATAATCCAAAAATGATTGCCAGAAATTCAAAATGGATTCAGAAGATGGGGAATAAAAGATATCGTTGCTGATGTCTGATGGATCTGGGCTGAAAGCAAAGCGTACTGGAAAGATGTTTGCCTGTGTTTTATTGACTATGCAAAGGTATTCAACTGTGTGAATCATAACAAGCTATGGATAACATTGGAAAATATAGGAATTCTGAAACAACTGTGCTCATGCAGAACCTGCACATAAATGCAGAAGTTGTTCAAACAGAATAAGGAGATACTGAGTGGTTTAAAATCAGGAAAGATGTGTGTCATAGTCACACCCTTCCGCCATATTTATTTAATCTGTATTCTAAGCAAATAATCTGAGAAGCTGGACTATATGACGAGTAACTCAGCATCAGGATCACAGGAAGATTCATTAACAACTTGCAACATGCATATGGCTCAGTCTTGCTTGCTGAAAGTGAAGAAGACTTAAAGCACTTAATAATGATGATCAGAGACTACAGCTTTCAGTATGGGTTGACCTCAATGTAAAGATATAGAATTCTCACAACTGGACAAACAAATCATGATAAATGAAGAAAAGGTTGAAGTTGTCAAGAATTTAATTTTACTTAGACTTGCCATCAACTTTCATGAACACAAGAGTCAAGATACCAAACAAAATACTGCAATGGGCAAATTTGCAGCAAAAAATCACTCTAAAGTGTTAGAGAGCAAAGATGTCACTTTGAGGACTAAGTTATGCCTGGCAAAGCCATGGTACTTTCAATAGTCTCATATGCATGCAAAAGTTGGACAATACATAATGATGATTAGATAAGAATTGATGCATTTGAATTATGGTGTTGGTGATGAACATTGAATATACCATAGACCACCAGAAGAACAAATAAATCTATCTTGGATGAAGCACTGCCAGAATGCCCCTTACAAACAAAGATGAAGAGGTTTATCTCATGTATTTTGGATATGCTATCAGGAGAGTCCTTAGAGAAGGACATCATGCTTTGTAGAGGATCAGCAAAAATGAGAAAGGCTCTCAGTGAGAAGGACTGACACAGTGGCTTCAACAAAGCAGGGAACTATTGCTAGGTTGATGCAAGATAGGGTAGTATTTCATTATGTTATACAAAAAGTTGCTATGAGTCAAAACCAACTTGACAGTACGTTACCACCACAATAACAATGCCTAGGATATTGATCTTCATGCATTCCATTTATAATGGGGAACCATAAAATATCAGTTGGGTAGTGAGAAAAATGAGGACAATTGATTGGGGCGGGGGGGATTGTGTTAAGGAGGAGTGGCTAAAAAGCAGTAGGCTCAATGAGTTATGTTTATGCTGGAATTGTTGATAGAGGTACTTGAAAGCATCTGCTGAAAAGATAGAAGTGGATGGTAAAGAATGAAATAATTGACATTAAAATGATGGGAAGGGTCCATTTTTAGGAAATGGCAAGGTATAATATAAAATCAGGAGAGCCGAGAGATGAAGGGCAAAATCGTTGTTGGTGGTGGTGGTAGGTGCCATCTCATAGTGACCTTATGCACAACAGAACAAAACACTGCCTGGTACTGGGCCAACCTCACAATTATTGCCATGCTTGAATCCATTGATGCTGCCACTTTGTCAATCCATATCACTGGGGGTCTTCCTCTTTTTCTCTTACCCTCTACCTTACCAAACATGATATCCTTCTCCAGTGACTGGTCCCTGTAAGATGCGAAGTCTGGCCATCGTGGCCTCAAAGGAGCACTCTGGCTGCACTTCATCCAACACAGATCTGTTTGTTCTTTTGGAAGCCCATGGCACTTTCAATATTCTCCTCCAACACCATAACTTAAAAGCATCAATGCTTCTATGGTCTTCCTTATTCACTGTCCAGCTTTTGCATGCATATGAGGTTATTGAAAATACCACAGCTTGAGTCAGGTGCACCTTAGTTCTGAAGCTGATATCTTTGCTCTTCAACACTTTCAAAAGTTCTTGTGCAGCAGATTTGCCTAATGCAATACGTCCTTTGATTTCTTGATGGCTACTTCCATGAGTGTTGATGGTTAATCCAAGAAGAATGAAGTTGACAACGTCAATCTTTTGTGCATTCATAAGAATATTGTTTATTGGTCCAGTGGTGAGGATTCTTATTTTCTTTACATTGAGATGCAATCCATATGGAAGGCTGTGCTCTTTGATCTTCATCAGTAAATGTTTCAAGTTCTCTTCACTTTCAGCAAGCAAGGTTGTATCATCTGCATATCGCAGGTT
>NW_006408582.1:13514378-13517314 GCF_000296735.1 Chrysochloris asiatica
CTTTACATAGTCAATAAAGCACATGCTTTCAGCCATGATCCATCTGAGATCAGCAATGATATCTCTTGTTCCACATCCTCTTCTGGAACTTCCTTTAAGTTTGCTGTCAATGTATGCTTGCAGCCATTTCTGTATTACCTTTAGTAAAACTTTACTCGCATGGGATATCAAAGATATTGTCCAATGATTTCCGCATTCTGTTGAGAGGAGAGAAAATCTTGGAACTGAGAGAGTAGAATATTTAAAAAATCATCTATAAAGATTCAGAAATCATCTACAATAATGACAAAAGCATTACTGGAGTGAGTATTAGTGCTGTTGGTGTTATTGTTAAGAACCATCAAGTTGTTTATCAGAGTGACCCTGTATAAGTTTGAGGAGCAGCTAGTGGGTTTGAACTTTCAACATTGCAGTTGAAACTGACCTAGCAATCCAGTGCTTAACAGCACCAAGCCAGGACTCCAGTATTAGTAGATGAGGTACTAAAATTCACAAAGAGTGAGATGTAATCATTCTGGGTCTGTAAGTGACATCAACAAGGAGGAGTAGTGGGTTGAATGTCTGATATCATGAGTTTCCAATTGGACATTATGGGGAGGCTAGAAAGATGAAAGTGTGGACAGTGTTGAACACAATGACCGTGACTATGAATAAGATGATCAAATGACCTTGGAACTGTACTTGCCATCAATAGTCATGCTCCAAATCCCTGCACTACAGGTGAATGCAGCTAGTTCCTAAGTTGGTGACAAATGTATATTTGCCTAGTCATTCTTATAGCTTCTTGATTAAGCTCTAAACTTCCTCCCTCATACCTGGGAAGCCACCTCAGTGAGGTGGATTGAAATAGTGGCAGCAGAAATGGACCCAAGCATAACATTTGTAAGGATGGCACAGGACCAAGAGTTTGGTTCTGATGTGTATAAGAGCACAGTTAGTTGGAACTGACTCCACAGTACCTAACAACACCACCACCTGCTCTTTTACAAATTCTACCCTTCCTACCACCAAAGCCTGTACAGAAACCAGGTGTTAAACATAAAGGCAAGTAAGGAAATTTTGCCTTTAATCTACTCTATCTTTTGTCTACCCACCACTCTTCTGTCAGTTTGTCACACGGTGGTGACTTATATATTGCTGTGATGCTGTACACTATTCCACCAGTATTTTAAATAGCAGCAGGGTCATCCATGGTAGACAGGTTTCAGTGAAGCTTCCAAACTAAGACAGACTAGGAAAAAGGAGAGGCAGACAATTTCTGAATGTTTAACCACTGGAAACCTTATGAATAGCTGATAAATGTCAGTATGGTGTCATTATGAATAGTACCAGAATATTGTCAAATATAGTGGCAGAAAATTAGCTCCTCATGCTGGTAGGCACTAAAAAACTACTGGGAAAGGGATGCCTGCTCAAAATAGAGTTGACCAATATTACAAGAATGAAATAAAACTTTCAGGACCTTCCTTTGCTGATGGGGCACAACTCAAAGTGCAAAGAAATAGCTGTAAATATCCATTATTAATTGGAACACGTAATGCACTATGTTTGAAGTATGAATCTAGGGAAATTGGAAGTTGTCAAAATCGATATCCTGGACATTAGTGAGCTGAAATAGACTGATATTGACCATTTTGAATCTACAATCATGGTTTACGATGCTGGAAATGACAAATTTAAGAGGAAAGGCATAGCATTCATCAGCACAAAGAACATTTCAAGATCTATCTTGAAATACAGTTCTGTCTGTGATAGGACAATCACAGTGGTGCTGTGGGCTAATGAGTCAGACTGCAAAGTCATTTGAACTGCAAGGTCAGTGGTTCAAGCTCACCAGCTGTTCCTCGGAAACCCTATACAGGGTTGCTATGGGTTGGAATCAACTCGATAGCACTTAACAACAACAACAACAATGAAAACCAGTTAATAGCACTACTATTCAAATTTTCACAACCATGATTAAAACCAGTGATAATGAGATTGAAGAATTCTATTAACTTCTTCAGTCTGGAATTGATCAAACATGCAATCAAGATGCATTGATAGTTACTGGTAATTGGAATGTGAGGTTGGACACAAAGAAAAAAGGATCAATGGTTGGTAAATAGAGCCTTGGTGATATAAATGATGCTGGAGATCACTTGGTAAAATACCTTTTTTTAAACAGCCTGAAAGGTAAGGACCTCAACAGACGAAATACACAGAATTCAAAGTGTCTACATCTATAGGACATAGTCACTAGTCCTGGTGTGGCTCTGTGGATTAATGAGCTGGACTGCAAAGTTGGTTTGCAAGGTCAGCAGTTCAAGTTCAACAGTTGCTCCTCAGAAACCCTATACAGGGTTGCTATAAGACAGAACTGACTGGACAGAACTTAACAACAACAACATATCTGCAGGAAATGATGGTGAAAAAGCTCAGTATCATTAGCCAAAATAGGACCAGGGTCAGAATGCTCAACAGATCATCAATTGCTTATATGCAAGTTCAGGCTGAAGCTGAAGAAAATTAAAACAAGTCCACGAGAATCAAAATATGATGCTGAACTATCCCACCTGAATTTAGAGACCATTTCAAGAACAGAGTTGATGCATTAGACACTAATGACTAAAGACGAAAAGATCTGTGGGTTGACCGCAAGATCTTTTCTCACTTGTAAAAAGCAAAAGGTCATTTAAAAGACAGGAAAGACAGAGACGATGACATGGAGTGATGAAGTGGCTGGGGACTTTGGATACAGAGAGGGAGAGGGACTGTGGGCCGAAGACTGCGGGGGGAGTGGGGAGTGTAGGGGGTGGGTTTCTAGGATAAACCCTTTGGTTGGTTGATGATGCATGGAGGGGATTGGAACGATGGTAATGAAATGATATACAATGGAATGAATGTAAAACTAAAGTTCTCTCATGTAAACTATCATATAATTCACAATAAAACAT
>NW_006408582.1:13517414-13524387 GCF_000296735.1 Chrysochloris asiatica
AAAGAAAGAAAAGACCAAAATGTATGTCAGAAGAAACTGAAACTTGTTCACCAGGATAGAGATGCTAAAGCAACTGGAAGAAATGAGGAAGTAACATTGTTGAAAAGAAATTCTCAAAGGGCAGCTCGAGAAGACAAAGTCAATTATTATAACAAAATGTGCAAAGACCTGAAGTTAGAAAACCAAAGAGGGTAAAACAAGCTCAACATTTCTCAAGCTAAAGGAAGTGAAGAAAAAATTCAAGCCTTGACTTGAAATATTAAAGGTTTATATGGGCAAAATATTGAATGATGCATAAAGCATCAAAAGAAGATGAAAGAAATACACAGCAGAGTCATTATACCAAAAACTACTGGTTGATGTTTAACCATTTCAAGGGGCAACATATGATTAAGAAATAATGATACCGAAGGAAGAAGTCTAAGGTGTTTTGAAGGCACTGGCAAAGAACAAAGAGCAAGGAATTGATGGAATACAAATTGAAATTTTTCAACAAACTAATGAAACACTGGAGGTGTTCACTCACCTCTGCCAAGAAATTTCAAAGACATCTACCTGGCCAACTAACTGGAAGAGATCCATATTTGTGCCCATTCCAAAGAGAAGTGACCCAACGGAATGCAGAAATCATCAGACAATATCACTAATAATATATGCAAGTAAAATTTTGCTAAAGATAATTTAAAAACGGCTGCAACCATACACTGACAGAGAATTCACAGAGGTTCAAGATAAATTCAGAAGAGGACGTGGAAGGGCTATCATTGCTGATAATTGATGGATCTTGATTGAAAACAGAGAATATCAGAAAGATGTTTACCTGTGCTTTATTGACTGTGCTAAGGTTTCAAATGTGTAGATTATAACAAGCTATGGACAACATTGAGGAGAATGAGTATTCTGGAACACTTAATTGAGCTCATGGGGAACCTGTACACAGACCAAAAGGCTAGTTGTTCAAACAGAGCAAGGGAACACCAAATGGTTTAAAATTAGGAAATGTTTGCACCAGGGTTGTATTCTTTCACCAAACATACTCAGTCTGTACGTTTAGCAAATAATCCAAGCTGCATTATGTTGTTGTTGTTGTGTGCCATGGAGTCATATACGACCCATAGAGACCCTGTACAGCGTTTCCAAGGCTGTAAATATTTACGGGAGCAGAAAGCCTCATCTTTCTCGCATGGAGCAGCTGGTAGTTTTGAACTGCTGATTCTTAAGGTTCTCAGACCAATGTGAAGCCGGATTATATGGCATCAGAATTGAAGGAAGACTCATTAACAGCCTTCAATATCCAGTGATACAACTTTGCTTGCCGAAAGTGAAGAGCACTTAAAATACTGCTAAAGATCAAAGACCACAGCTTTCCATATGGGTTGCACCTCAACATTAAGAAAACAAAAGTCCTCACCACTGGACCAAACAACAACATCATGAAATGGAGAAAAGATTGCAGTTGTGAAAGACTTCATTTTGCTTGGATCAACCATCAACATCCATGGAAGCAACAATCAAGAAATCAAAAGAAGTGTTTCATTAGGCAAATCTGCTGCACAAGATCTCTTTAAAGTATTCAAGAGCAAAGATGTCAGTTTGTGGACTAAGGTGCGCCTGACACAGCCATGGTATTTTCAATAACCTAATATGCATGTGAAAGGAACTCTGGTAGCGTAGTCATTACGAATCGGGTTGCGAACCTTAAGGTTAGCAGTTCAAACCTACCAGCTGTTCCATGAGAGAAAGATGAGGCTTTCTGCTCCCGTAAAGATCTACAGCCTTGGAAACCCTGTACAGGGTCACTATGAGTCAGAACCAACTCCATGGCACATAGCAACAACAACAACAATATGCATGTGAAAGCTGGACAATGAATAAGGAAGACTATAGAAGAATTGATGCATTTGAGTTATGGCGTTGGAAAAGAATATTTAAAGTTCCATGGACTGTTAGAAGTACAAACAAATGTATGCTGGAAGAAGGACATCAGAATGTTCCTTAGAAACTAGGATTGCATAACTTTGTCTCTCATACTTTAGACAGATTTTCAAGAGGGACCAGTCCCTGGAGAAGGACATCATGCTTGCTACAGTGGAGGGTCAGTGACAAAGATGAAGCCTCCCAACAAGATGGATTGGCACAGTGGCAGTAGAGATGCATAACAATGTGAGGATGGCACAGGACAGAGTTCTGTTGTATGCAGTGTTATTATGAGTCAGAACTGACTCAAAGTATCTTAGCAACAACAACAACATCATCTACCTTATCACCTCTGTCACATATCACTCAGTTCCGTAAATGGAACTGAGAGACTCATCTGTCCTTCCTACTTCCTCATCTCTCGCTCCTCTTTTTTTCTCCATCTTCCCCATTCTTTCTTCCCTATCTTTTACCTCGCTATCAGTTAACTCCTTCTCCATCCTTCTGCTTTTTCAGTAAACAATTATTTTCTCTTGATGACCCTTTCTTACCTCCTTCTGGCACTCCATTTCTTTCTCCTAAAGAGTCCCAGTGAAATTATATATTTAAATCAATTCTGTTTTTGAATAAGAAAATTGGGATTCAAAAATGTGATAAGAGTTTTCCAAAGTTACATAGCCAGTGAACAGTAGAGACAGCACTGGATTATTTTTGATGATTTTCTTTTACAGGGTAATTCCCAAACTGTGATTTGTGCACTAATTTTGTTTCATTTTTTAAGGGAGGAGAGTTTATGACCAGCTCCATCCCCACAAACATTCTCCAGCTCCCTTCTGAAGAAAATGAGGGAGTACTGAAGATAAATTTGCCCCAGTTCCTTTTTGTATTCATTTTAACAAAAATTGCTTCTCTTTAGATCTCACAAGATTTACTTTGACAGGTGTTGCATTTTCTTATTGCATAAATGTCCTTCTAAAAGAAGAAGAAAAATGGATTAGAGTTAGTTAATGTTAAGCTCTTAAAAATGAGCAAACAGAAGAGAGGACATTTCTATTTGGCCCCAAATCAAAGAAACTGATGGACTGATGCTCTTATCTACTTTTTTTTTTTAAGTTTCATTATATAACAAGGGAAAAATCATCTCAAATTTTCCTGGCCCTCACCCTTCCTGCTTCTCTTTGCTTTCTTTATAGTTAAGCAAAGACACTAAAAAAAATTGGCTCTCAAAATTTACTTTAGAAAAAGAGCCTGGTTGTGAAGTAGGTAATGTACTTTGCTTCCTGCTTTCTCTGGAGCTTTCCAGATATTGTATCTGAAGCTTTATACAAATGGGTACTGACTTAATTATTCCCCGTTCTTTACATTAGATGTAATTATAATAATTCACAATCACCCATAAATCACCTGTTTCTAATAGCACCAACATCCTCTTTGTTCCAAATGTTCACAATGTAATCTGAGAAAATGTGGTTTTTTTCCCAAGGTCTTGCATCAGCTGGAGCCTAATTTTATGACATCTTATTCCACTCTTCTCCAGCATACCACTCCATCTCTTGCTCTCTTGCACACACACACACATATTTAACCTTTGTATCTTGCTTAGTTTCTGCCTAGATGCTTTCAAGAATACACCCTTTTTATAAGAGTGCAAATCTTACATTTTTCCAGGCCTTGTATAAGCTTAACCTTTTCCAAAACTACTCTCTAATATGTGAGGTACTTTACTTAACACCAACAGTTACAGTTATGTCCATTCCAACTCAAGGGTACATGTGTCAGAGCAGAATTTTGCTCCATAGAGTTTCCAATGGCCGATATTTCTAAAATAGATTCCCAGGCCTTTCTTGTTAGGTATGTCTGGGTAGACCAGACTCTCCAATCTTTATGTTATCAGCTAAGTATGTTAACTGTACCACTCAATGACTCCAAGTTAGGTTCTTTTCAAAAAAGGAAAAGTTAATTATGAATGAACTCCACCCACAGGAAGCTAGAAATTTCCAATGATCTCTTCTCAAAGATATTAGGGTATTTCATCACCACAAGTACTTGATAACACAGAGAATGTCTTTTGTTGTTCCATAGCTTAATAATCGATTTTTAAAACATAAATTATACAGTGTTGTTACTATTAACTGTTGGCCCTATGAACAATGAAATGAAATTCTGCTCAATCCTCTCTTTCCTCATATAGCTTTTATAGGCTAATTTTCAGACTAGATAATCAGGACTTTCTTCCTAGTCTGCCTTTATGTGAAGCTTGTTTAGCATCATAACAACACATAGAATTCCATTGACAGACAAGTGGGGTCTACATTTGAGGTGCATTGGTCAAGAATTAAACCTGAATCTCTTATATGGAAGATGTGAATTCTATCACTGAGCCACCCTCTGATTCATACATTATACTTCTATAATTTTTACCTTCATATTGCAATTTATAAGGTGCATGAATGATAGGGGAAGGAAAATGGAAAAACTATTAAGGGCCTAGTAACAATCTTAAAACCAAAAAAAAAAAATCAAATCCATTGCCATTGAGTGGACTCCAACTCAATGTATCACAACGTTGGAGTCCTGTAGTTTTTCAGTTGGGATTTCTTGGCTGTAATTTTTATGTAAGCAGATTGCCAGGCCCACTGGGAAAGTTTGAATCATCAACCTTTAGGTTAGGCCTTCAATTCTAGGCCTAAACCTAACAGGATAAAAAAAAAAAAAAAAAAAAACCCTAAGTCTACTCTAATGAAAGTACCCAAGCAGGAGTACAGATGGGGATCTACAGACCATATTTTAATATTTATAGATCAAGCTATAAAATTGTTAAATAAAATATGGCACTGTGGGAAAAGTATTGGACTGCTTTCTGGAAATATCAGTGGTTCAAACCCACCAGCTGCTTCTCATAATTTTAATGACTGAAAATAAGCAAAATAACAGTAATTGTTTACTATAGTCATTATTTCTTTTGTCTGGATGTTTAGTTGCTAGTCTGGTGAAGTTTAGATAAGTACATAAGTTATATATGTTGTTGTTATTGTTGTTGTTAAGTGCCGTGGAGTCGGTCCCGACTCATAGTGACCCTATACAGGGTTTCTGAGGCTGTAAATCTTTACAGAAAACCTCATCTTTCTCCCACGGAACAGCTGGTAGTTTTGAACTGCTGACCTTAAGGTTTGCAGCCTGATTCATAACCACTACGCTACCAGAGCTCCTTGGTAATTATAACATATTTACTCAACAAACTTTATTTTCTTTGCCTTCACCTTAGTAAAATCACTGTTGTCACAACAGAGATTTTCACATTTTGTATATTCTATGAATCACACGGTAGGCGGTTTGAACTCACCAGCTGCTCCTTGTTGTTGTTATGTACCGTGGAGTCAGTTCCAACTCATAGCAACCCTGTACAGGGTTTCCAAGGCTGTAAATCTTTACAGGAGCACAAAGCCTCATCTTTCTCCCTTGGAACAGCTGGTAGTTTCAAACTGCTGACCTTGAGATTAGCAGCCTGATTCGTAACCACTACGCTACCAGAGCTCCTTACCAACTGCTCCTAGAAAACTCTTTATAGAGTCTCTATGAGTTGGAATTGACTCCAGGGCATGTAACAAAACAACAACATTGACAATAATGATATTTTTAAAATAAAATATGATATCAAATTTTAAAAAATTTAAATATATTTTCAACAAAAATAGAAAGTTAGGTATATGTCAAAAATAAAAAATATATATAAAATTTATTTTCATATTTCAAAAGGAGATTATATCTAAAGCATTATAAATGATCTATTAAAACCAAGGAAAACAAGTAAATTGTAATTAAAATTTCCAAAGTTAAACCCAAAATTATTCAAGTAAAGCTGTCTCATTTAATTATTGAAAGTGCAATTATATAATTTTACATATTTTATAAATCTAACCTATTGCCAATTCAATAAATAAAATGTATCACAGTTAACAATGTTACATCTAGACTTGTTGTTAGGGACCAAGTCATACCAACCCTATCTACATAAGAAACACTGCCCTGTCCTATGCTAACCTCACAATTGTTGTACCTGAACCCACTGATGCTGCCATTGTGTCAATTCATTTCATTGGGCAGTCTTGTTCTTTTTCACTGAGCCACTACTTTGCCAAGCAAGATGTCCTTCTTCGGGGACTGGTCTCTCCTGATAGCGTGTCCAAAGTACGTGAGACAAAGTTTCCCCATCCTTGTTCCTAAGGGACATTCTGGCTGCACTTCTTCCACAACACATTTGTTTGTTCTTCTGGCAGTCCATGGTACTTTTAATATTCATTATCAAAACCATAATTCAAATGCATCGATCCTTCTATGGTTTTGTTTATTCATTATGCAGCTTTAACATGCATTGACAATACCAAAGCTTTGGTCAAGCACACCTTAGTCCTCAAACTGACATCTTTGATCTTTAACTTGTACAGAGGTCTTTTGCACCAGATTCGCTTAATGCAGTATGTCCTTTGATTTCCTGATTGCTGCTTCCATGAGTGTTGATTATGAACCAACTCCCTGTTTATACATTGCTGCAACCATTTTTAAATTCTCTTCAGCAAAATTTTAGTTTTATGTGGTATTAGTGATATCAATAGTTTTATTACAGGTAATACAGAAATGGCTGCAAGCATACATTGACAGAGAACTTTCAGAGGTTCAATCGGGATTCAGAAGAGGACACGGATTGAGGGATATCATTGCTGACAACAGATGGATCTTGATTGAAAACAGAGAATAACAGAAAGACGTTTATCTTGCTTTATTGTTTATGCAAAGGCTTTCAATTGTATGGATCATGACAAACTATGGACAACATTGTGAAGTATGAGTATTCCAGAACACTTAATTGTGCTCATGAGGAACCTGTACACAGACCAAAAAGCAGTTGTTCAAACAGAACATGGTAATACTAAATGGTTTTAAATTAGGAAAGTTGTGTAACAGGGTTGTATTAATTCACCATACTTATTCAACCTGTATGCTGAGCAAATAATCTGAGAAACCATGAAGAAAAATGTGGGACTGGAGGAAGAGTCAT
>NW_006408582.1:13525095-13532334 GCF_000296735.1 Chrysochloris asiatica
CTGAAGTGTGGCAACAATATTGAGGTTGGCCCAGGTATGGGCAGTGTTTCATTCTGTTGTGTACAGGATCTCTATGAGTCAGTACTGACTCGATGGCACCTAACAACAACAACAACAACAACAATATGTATATATATGTTATTGTTGCTGGTTTTGTGTACCATTGAGTTGGTTCCATCTCATAGCAATCCTGTGTAGGTTTTTCAAAGAGCAGTTGGTGGATTTGAACCACTGACCTTGCTGTTATCAATACACTGTTTATCCTACAGTGCCATACTATGACTCCACATACATGTGCACATTTACAAATTTAAGAGCATTTTTGTTTAAAATTACAAAGTGTTCTTCAGCTGCCATGAATTGTTGCAAATACTATGCTACTCGATGAATAATCCTAAAACCACCATTTAAACCTGAAGAAAAGGAAGAAATGAAAACTGGATACTATTTTAAAAGAAATCTTCATTTTGCAAGAATCTTACATTTATGCTGTCTGAGAAAAGAATTTGGCACATTAATATTTTTTTACATCTATCACGGCAGTGTCCTTCTCCACTACCGACAATGACACCACGCCCAGAACCTTCATAGCATTTGAAAACAATTTCCTTCAGATTTGAGCCTTAAGGCAGGAGATGTGATGAAATATTTCTGTGGTGTCAGTCAGGAGAATACATATTTAAGTTAAGCTCATCCCCAGTGCTAGGCATAAAATCCCAAGTGACAAACGCATGTATATGTTAGTTAATATATTTGTGTTTTGTTTGTTTGCATGCCTTGTCCAGGACTATGAGCTATATTGTTTGATAGGTATTTTTCAAAATCAATAATAAATGATGAGTCTATTAAACAAAAACTACATACTGTAAAAAAAGGGGGGGGGGAGAGAATTCAGAACAAAAGAATTAATGAAAATTAAAAGTGTAACAAATACCTTCAAATCATCAAAAGTGTTGCAAAATAATGTTGAAGAAAGTCCCAAAAAGTAGAATGAAAAAAGGTGGCCCTAGATGATACAAATGGTTATGCCTTTGACTACTAACCAAAGATTGGCAATTTGAGTCTACCCAGAGGTACCTAGGAAGATCTGTTCTGCAAAGGCCAGAGACTTGAAAACACATAGAGGACAGTTCTACTCTGCACCACATGAGTTGGCAATGCATTAGAATCTACTCAACGGCAACGATTTTGGATTTTTTTTTTAAACCAAAAGAAAAAGTATTTGGGGGTAGAGGGGGGAGGGACAAAAATAAATTGGTGAAGTAAATAGAGAAATTAGAGTATCAATCTGGTATATACAACAGTCTATTAATAGAAGTTCTAGAAAAAGAAAACAGAAATAATCTAATAATGTTGCTTTTGTTGTTAAGTGCCTCGAGTAGGTTCTAACTCACAGCAAATCAATATAGGGTTTCCAAGGAGCTACTGGTGAGTTTGAACAACTGACCTAATAATAATAATAATAACCTCCCCCCAAATACTACCATCAAGTCTATTGTGCCTCATAACAACCCCATATAGGGTTTCCGAGACTATAAATCTTTACAGATGAAGACAATCTTATCATTCTCTCACAGAGCTACTGGTGGGCTTGAACAACTGACATTGCAGTTAGCAGTTCAATGCTTTTCCCAAAGTTCCGCCAGAGCTCCTTTCATGGCTTGAGTCCTCCTGGGTTAATTATGCGGCTGTCCCCATAAGATTCACAGTTTTGGAAACCCAATATAGGGTTGCCATGAATCAGAATTGGCTGCAGCCATACACTGACAGAGAACTTCCAGAGGTCCAAGCCAATTTCAGAAGAGGATGTGGAATAAGGGATACCATTGCTGACATCAGATGGATCTTGGGTGAAAGCAGAAAATACCAGAAAGATGTTTGTCTGTGCTTTATTGACTACAGAAAGGCTTTTGATTGTGTGAATCATGACAAGCTACAGACAACATGGAGAAGTATAAGTATTCTGGAACACTTAATTGTGCATATGAGGAACTTGTACACAGACCAAAAGGAAGTTGCACAAACAGAACAAGGGAACAGTGAATAGTTTCAAATTAGGAAAGGTGTGTGACACGGTTGTGTTTTTTCACCATATTTATTCAGTCTGTACACTGAGCAAATAATCCAAGAAACTGGATTCTATGAAGAAAAATGTGGCATCAGAATTGAAGGAAGACTTGTCAACAACCTGTGATATGCAGATGCTACAACCTTGCTTGCTGAAAGTGAAAGGGACTTAAAATACTTACTGATGAAGATCTAAGACCACAGCCTTCTGCATGGGTTGCACCTCAATGTAAAGAGAACAAAAATCCTCACCACTGTACCAATAAACAACACTATGATAAATGGAGAAAAGACTGAAGTTGTCAAAGACTTCATTTTGCTTGGAACAACCATCAACACTCATGGAAGCTGCACTGGACAAATCTGCAGCACAAGATCTCTAAATTATTCAAGAGCAAAGATATCAGTTTGAGGGCTAAGGAACATGATATTTTCAATAAGAGGGACCAGTTGCTGGGGACAGATATCATGTTTGGTACGGTGGAGGGTCAGAGAAAAAGTGTAAGACCCCCCAATGAGATGAATTGGCCAAGTGGCAGCATCGATGGATGCAAGCATGGCAACAGTAGTGAGGTTGGCCCAGGATCAGGCAGTGTTTTGTTCTGCTATGCATAAGGTCGCTATGAGTCAGTACTGACTGGATGGCACCTAACAACAACAATAACATATGCATGCAAAAGTTGGATAGTGAATAAGGAAAACCATGGAGGAGTTGATGCATTTGAGTTATGGTGTTGGAGGAGAATACTGAAAATACCATGGGCTGCCAAAAGAACAAATAGATCTGTGTTGGAAGAAGTTCAGCCAGAGTGCTCCTTGGAAGCCAGGATGGCCAAACTTCGTCTCTCACACATCATTTTATCAGGAGGAACCAGTCACTGGAGAAGGATATCATGTTTGGTAAGGTGGAGGGTCAGAGAAAAAGAGGAAGATCTTCAACGAGATGGACTGGCAAAGTGGTAGCATCAATGGGCTCAAGTGTAGCAACAATTGTGAGTTTGACCCAGGATCAGGCAGTGTTTTGTTCTGTTGTGTATAGGCTTGCTATGAGTCAGTACTGACTTGATGGCGCCTAACAACAACAAATGAATCAGAATCGACTCAATGTAATTGAGTTTTAATACTAAAACTAATAATAAATTCCATAATTGAAAAATATGTTTCCAGATTGAAAATACCCATTGAATTAGCATTGCAATGAGTTAGAAAGAATTCCATACCAAAGATCAGCACTGTGACATTTCTGAGTACCAAGGACAAAAATTAGAGCCTAAAATTATGTAGCAAGTTAAAAAAAAAAAAAAAAAAGGTCAAGTACAAAATAAGCATCAATGTCATTAAAGTTTCAATTAGCATCAAGGATGACTGGAAAAAAATGTACCATCACAATGATGAGAAAAAATTAATATCAATCTAGAATTCTCTTCCTAGTCAAACTACCAGTCAAGTATGTGAATGAAATGAAGATATTTTGGACATGTAATGTACCCCAAAAATTGTCTTCCCAACTACATTTCCCAGCAAGTTATCCAGCCTTCCCAATAAACTACCCAGTAAGCTACACAGTCTTAATGATGATGAGTTAAGCAAGAAAGAGGAAGACATGGAATCCAAGCAGCAGGTCTCCAACAAAGGAGATGGGTGAAGGAATATATGGAATGTTGTTGTTAATTGCTGTTGAGGTATTACTGATCCACAGTGATCTTTTATTGGTTTTCTGAAGAGTGACTGGTGGGTTTGAACTATCAATCTTGTGGTTAGCAGTCCAGTGCTTATCCTACATTGAAATCCCAGGATGACCACTCTGCAGCAGACTAGAAAGAAACATATCCACCTGGAACAAGTGAGGGTTATTCCTAGAAGGTGGTTGTCAAGATGAAAATGACAGTGATGGATTATCTATCATGTTTTAGCATATTCAGAGAAGATTTTCTGAATATGAGAGATATAGTGATTGGTACAAAAAAGAAAAAGAAAAGCATATAAAAAGTGGCAGTAATTAATTCTAATGAAAAAAAATCTAAAGTTATTTAAAAAAAAAAAAAAAAGAATAGTGCCCTAGCATACTACATAGGTCAGTGGTAAATATTGTTGTTGTCATTGAATGCCATTTAAACTGCTGATCTTTTGGTAGTAAATATTAGTTACATATAGTGGTGGAAGCGATGGACTCAGGCTTAGCAATGATTGTGAGATTGGCCCAAGACCAGGCAGTGTTTCGTTCTGTTGTGCATGGGGTCACTAGGAGTCAGTACCAACTCAATGGCACCTAACTATAATTACTACTAGTAATAATAATGTAAACAGTAAGATGTGATTTAGACTAAAAAATTTGAGAAAATCATATTGTAAAAATGGGGAAATGAGACAGTAATGTGTGTGTGTCCGTTATATTAAAAATATTTTCCTGGAAAATGATACAGTAGTATATTCGTAGCATAATCATGTTATGAGAGACAAAAGAAACAGGTAAAGGAGTTGAAGGTATTAGTTCAAGATTGTGGAAAATAGGAGTAGAGTGACATTTGGCAACGGACTGCTGGGTTTTTATCATGATACAAATATACCTATTATTACTGTTGTTAAGTACCACCAAATTGGTACTGACTCATAGCAACCCTGTATAGGGTTTCCAAGGAGTGGCTGGCTGATGGGTTTGAACTGCCAACCTTGTGGTTGGTAGTCCAGTGCTTATTCTACAGTGCCACAATAGTTCTCCTAGTTGACTTTTTTTTTAAAAAAAAAACTATGTACATTCTTTACTTTATAAAATTCTATCAAGAAATGAGTTATGTGGGAGGGAGTGTGTGGGATGAGATTGGAGATACAATTTGGTGACAGATTGTGTAGCAATTCTAGAAGAGTGGGAGAAGGAACTGACCAGGGACTAAGAGTAAGATTGCTTGTCAGCATTAAAATACCCACTTTAGCTACTAGGTCATGATTTAAAGTGAGAATGAATGTAGTGATTATGTATGTTTATTCCTCCAACCACATTCATATGCACAGGTACAGATGCTAAACAGACAAAGAATCAGATATATCAGGATTATGATTTTGCCAACTGAATATGATAAAATGAAAGTGGAAAGGAAATTAAAGATATATACAAGGATTATCATAATTGAAGAGTACTGGTATAGGAGAAGCACTGGAGTGCTAACCACAAGGTCAGCGGTTCCAGCCCACCAGCCACTCCTCAGAAACCCTACACAGGGTCTCTATAAGTCAGAAAGACAACAAAAACAACAACATCATAACAAAGCATGGAATTTAAGATAAGTAAAAGAGAAATGAGGATGTTAAGGAGATGAGGGCCAGGGAATGTGTAATAGAATCCATTGATTGCAAGTCCTGATGAGACAGAAAGTTTGAGTGGGCATAATGTTGCTGATAGGTGCCTTGGGTCAATTCATACACATAGTGACTCTATGTACAATGAAACACTGCCTGCTTCTGTACCTTCCTAACAATTGTTGTTGTGTTTGAGCTCATTATTGCTGCCATGATGTCAATTCATCTTGTTGAGGGTCTTCCTTTTTTTTCATGACCCTCTACTTTACCAAGTATGATGTCCTTTTCCAGGGACTAGTCTCTCCTGTTAAAAGGTCCAAAGTAGATAAGGTAAGTCTTGCCTTCCTATTTTTTAAGGAGCATTCTGACTGTGATTCTTCCAAGACAGATTTATTTCTTCTTCTGGAAGTCCATGGTATATTTAATATTCTTCAGAACACCATAATTCAAAGCATTGATTCTTTTCTGATCTTCCTTATTCACTATCCGTCTTTCACATGCATGTGAGACAATTGAAATTACCATCACTTGGGCCAAGTGAACCTTAGTCCTCAAAGTGATATCTTTGTTCTTTTGGTATTTGAGTACACAAAGACAGAGATTGAAATTTTGGAGCTGTTGCAGTTATTGGTAATAACAAGGTTGAGCCTATAACTAGGGAAGTGAGTGACTAAGGATGGGTGGAAGACAAGATAACTGGTAGAGAAGAAGAGGTCAGGAAGTAAGGGAGAAGGACTCATATTGGAGAAAGTGACCACAAGTATTATGGGCAAAAACTAAGGGATCACTTGTTGACACATATAATGCATGCACCATTCAAGGTCAGTGTCTGTAACCTTGAAACTCCTGAGTTTATAAATTCAGGATGAAAGAACTGTTTTATCCAATCTATAGTAAAACCTGTATACAACTGAAAGGATAGAGGAAGAGTGTATTTTACAAATCCTTGCAGATGATAAAAACAAAAACATCTTGAATTCAGAGGTTCCCTGGTAGCTTAATAATAAGGAACTGGGGTACTGTTTTTCATTCACTTCAGGGGATATTTATTGAGTCCTACTGTGTGTCCAGCCTACACCAAAACAGGTCAAGTTCACCCATACATGCCTAATGTGAGTAGATGAAAATTGAATGCCATTACCTGTCTTACACAGTAATTCAGACTTTACCTGATTCCTTCACTTCTCTATATTTGGATCCTAATCACCACTGCCAGCTCCCCTTCTTGTCCATCATCTTGTAATCCTTCAATGTACATCATCTAAAAATCTTGTTTTTGTAACGGCACCACCAACAACCCCTATTCTGGAATATCCTCAGATTTAAATAAGGCATCCTCACTGTCCATCATCCCAGGTACTGAGGAACCTGTGCAGGTGGGCCAGGTCAGGACACTTTGCAAATGAATCACACATTGTTTCAGACATTTGGCCCTTCTTCACATTCTCACTAAGCAAGGGAAAAGTATTGGAAAACAGGGTTGGGTCATGTGCTTACAATTTCACAGGATTTGAATTTTGTGGCAGCACCTGGTTTTCTGGGGCTGAAGATGACAATGAATGATCTAAAACTCTTGCTCCCCAGAATATGTATTCATGCTCCAGATTTCTGGACCCCAAAAGAATGCATTGCTTTCATCACATGTGTAGCAAGAAACTAGCATGTGAGGGAACAAACGAGCAGACATGTAAGCTTGCTAGCAACCACATTGGTCTACTGGTAGGTGGAAGAGGGGGAAATGCAGCAATGAAGGTATGGACTGAGTTCAACCACGTTCCATAGACTCCTATCAATCTGGAGATGAGAGAGAAGAGAAAGGGCTAGTTGGTCTGATGTATGGTGAGACCTGGAGACTCCTGAGCCCAAGGACAAGTACAT
>NW_006408582.1:13532695-13534036 GCF_000296735.1 Chrysochloris asiatica
ATAAAGGCATGAAGTGACTGGCTTACAAGTTTTCAAGAGGGAGTTTAGTTTCAGTGTGTGGGTAAAGGTAGAATCCCCACTGAATAGTTTTCATCTTGTCTAGATGAGTCTGGTGAAAGGAGATGGGGATAAGATTCTTATGATTCAATAGTGAGTAATTGCTATCATGACTAATTGCTACTGTCACATCTGTAAAGGTAGAAGTTTTATAACAAAAAGAGGAGAGTAATTAATCTTACAGTCAAAGAGCAGAGGACCCTGGGACCATCAAGGGAGAAGACCACGAGCAGAATTTGAGACCCTATCCAGAGAAGCAGGGCCACCAGAGATGAAGGCAGAGATGAAGACATAGAGAGATAGAGCAGCTGAGGACTCTAGACTCATGGAAAGAGAAAAGCTGTGTGGTGGTCAGAATGCAGGCTTGCAGAATATGCCCTTTGGTTGTTTAAATGATTATATATTCTTGAGTGTTTTTGTGCACATCCAAAAACAAAACAAACAAACAAAAAAAAAAACCACCACAGGAAATGGAAGTAAATACTCTTGAATGATGATGCACAGAGGAGATTTGTAATAATGGTAATGAAACGAGTATAAAACTGATGTTCTCCCATGTAAATTGTCACTCAATTTACAATAAAAACTTTTTAAAAAATCTAGCATGTGTCCTGCACTATACTAGAGATGGGTCATTGTTGTTAAGTGCCCACAAGTTGGTTCTGACTCATTTTTGTTTTTGTTAAGTGCTGTCAAGTTGGCATCAACTCATAGAGAACTTATGCACAACAGAATGAAACACTAAGTGGTCATGCACCAACCCCACAATCATTGGTACACTTGAGCCCATTGCTGCTGCCACTGTGCCAATCTATCTCATTGGGGGTCTTCCTCTTTTTTGATGATGCTCCACTTTATCAAACTTGATGTCCTTCTCCAAGGACTAGTCCCTCCTGATAATATGTCTGAAGTATGAGTGACGAAGTCTGGCCATTCTGGCTGTATATCTGTCAGCACAGATATATTTGGGCGGTTCATGGTACTTTAAATATTTTCCTCCAACACCATAACTCAAATGTATCAATTCTTCTACTGTCTTCTTTATTCATTGTCCAACTTTCACATGCATATTGAAAACAGGTTATTAAAAATATAATTTGGGTCAAGCCCACCTTATTTCTCAACTGACATCTTTGCTCTTGAACACATTAACAAGGTTATTGTGTAGCAGATTAGACTAATGCAATGTTGTTGTTGTTGTTAAGTGCCGTCGAGTCGGTTCCGACCCATAGCGACCCTGTACAGGGTTTCCGAGGGTGTAAATCTTTACGGGAGTAGAAAGCC
>NW_006408582.1:13536806-13548129 GCF_000296735.1 Chrysochloris asiatica
TATTTTGGTTCTCGTGGACTTGTTTTCATTTTCTTTAGCTTCAGTTTGAATTTGCATATGAGAAATTGATGGTCTGTTTCACAATCTGCCCCTGGCCTTGTTTTGACTGATGATATGGAGGTTTTCCATCATCTCTTTCCACAGATGTAGTTAATTTGATTTCTGTGTACTCCAGCTGGCAAGGTCCATGTGTATAGCTGTCTCTTATACTGTTTAAAGAAGGTATTTGAAATGAACAAATCATTGATTTTACAGAATTCTATCATGCATTCTCCAGCAGCATTTCTATCACCAAGGCCATATTTTTCAACTACTGATCCTTCTTCTTTGCTCCCAACTTTTGCATTCCAATCACCACTAATGATCAATACATCCTGATGACATGTTTGATCAATTTCAGATTGAAGAAGTTGATAGAATTCTTCTATTTCATCCTCACTGGCTTTAGTGGTTGGTGCATAAATTTGAGTAATAGTGGTATTAACTGGTTTTCTCTGTAGACGCATGGATATTATCCTATCACAGACAGCATTGGTACTTCATGACTGATCTAGATATGTTCTTTCTGACAATGAGTGAAACACCATTCCTCTTCAATTTGTCATCTTAGCATAGTAAACCATGTGATTGCCAGATTCAAAATGGCCAGTACCAGTCCATTTCAGCTCTCTAATGCCTAAGATCGTTATGCTTATGCATTCCATTTCACTTTTGACAATTTCTAATTTTCCTAGATTCATATTTCATACATTCTATGTTCCAATTATTAATGGATGTTTACAGCTGTTTCTCTTCATTTTGAGTTGTTCCCTATCAGCAAATGAAGGTCCCATGGGCTTTACTCCCACGGGCTTTACTCTAGTCGCATCATCATGGTCAACTCTACTTTGAGGAGGCAGCTCTTCCCCAGTCACATTTTGAGTGCCTTCCAACCTGAAAGGCTCACTTTCTGGCATTATATCTGACTGTGTTTTTCAGCTATTCATAAGGTTTTCAGTGACTAAATATTTGGAAGTAGTTCATCACTCTTTTTATTCCTAGTCTGTCTTCACCTGGAAGCTCATCTGAAACCTGTCCACCATGGGTGACCCTGCTGGTATTTAAAATACTGGTGGCATAGGTTCCAGAATCACAGCTACTCAAGCCACCACAGTATGACAAACTGTGGACTCCAGGACTTAGGATTACAAAAATTAACCGAACATAGGTTAGTGCCAATGAGCTTTCTATTAATTCTTTATACTTAAAGATTCCAAATGAGATTTAGTACACATTTCCTTAATTTGGAGCTAGTTGTAGGCTTTGTCTACTAAAACAAGGATTGTTTTCTGCTTTGAATCTGATATGATCAAAGTAATTTTTTAAAGTTCAAGTAAATCAAGATTTACTGCTAATTATCTAACTGTCTTGCTATCATTTTACAATTAGCTAAAGAATTTATGCAACCTAAAAATAAAAGTTGAACAAATATATTAATTTTGCATTTATAATTTTTCTGACAGTTATTTGATGGCTATTTTAAACCATTTTCCCCCAAATGTCTGACTTTAAACAATTAATTTGCTCTCATTAAATTTTTGATTAATTTCAAACTTTTCACATGTCTATATCTTATTTCCCCAGATAGGTAAGGAACTGTTTACTACCTTCCGCTTATCATTCACAGCTCCCAACATCATGCTGAAAACACAGCATACAATTTAAACATTTGTGTATTTTATTTGAGGTCATGAACGCCTCAAGAAACGTATGGTGGTAGTGGTGGTTATGTTCAATGGAGTCAGTTCCAACTCACAGCGACCCTGTATAGAGTTCCTGAGGCTGTAAATCTTTACAGGATCAGAAAGTCTCATCTTTCTCCCATGGAACAGCTGGTAGTTTCGAACCGCTGACCTTGCGGTTAGCAGCCTGACTCATAACCACTATGCCACCAGATCTCTTTCAAGAAAGTTATACAGAACATTTATCTTCACAAAAAAGCTTTATACAGTCTCAATATTATTGCCTCTATTTAAATTAATCACCCGTAACTGCTCTATAGTTATGCAAGAGCATATCCTTGGCTCTTAAAAACACATACACTAATGTCTTTGAATCTAAGATGGAATAATATCTCCAATTTACTCTCAAATGGTTTAGGTAAATAACTACACATGTATAATTGGATGTGGGCATCTGTATGGATATAGAGGTATACAGAGAAAGAAGTAAGAAGGCAAATTATAAAAAAAATGTCATTAGTTAGTAAATATGGTAAAGGATATATAGAAGTACCCTGTACTATTCTTGTAATGTTTCTGTAATTTTATATCAAAATTTAAAAATTACTCTTAAAATGTAAATCTTGAGAAATAAGTATACTCTCCAATGAATAGTTCGATTTGTTGTCAACATGATCATTGGAAAGCTAGGTAGTTCTTAAAAGAATATAATACTCAAGGCAGACATTTTTTTACTAGTTACGCTAAGCTGTTTGGTTTTAAGGAAACTTCAAGGGGTGCTTTTGGCTTAAATTTAAAGATTATCTAAGGCAATAATTTAGACATTCATCCAGCCTCATGACTCCAGAAAAAAATGGATTCCTAGAGATTTTGCTATTCTGCTCTGCATTTTTTTTTGTGTGTGTTGATCAGGATTCTTCTAATAATCTTTAATCAAATGTTCAGTCTAGTAGCTAGGTACCATCCACTTCTGGCCTCATGGCAGAAAAGGTAGTTGTTCATGGAAGCAAGTAACCACATATGACATTTTTTTCTTATTCCATACTCTATGTCTTCCTCTATTGCTACAGGCAAATAGAGACCAATTGCTGTGCCTTGGAAGGCCATTCAAAACATTTTAAGACCCCAGGAACTATGCAAGTAACTAGGAGGTAGAGTAGAGTCCTGATGTGGCACTGTAGGATAAGTTATGGACTGCTAACCACAAGGTCCATAGTTCAAACACATTATTAGGCCAATTAACTGGGATGTCCTATGAAATCCTGGCCCTGACCCTATGCCTCCAGACCAAGTAATTAAACTCCGTGGAGTATTTGGTTGTACATAAGCAGCATCTTTTTTGTTATTGTTGTCATGTAAGTATGTCTATCACACAACTTTTGCCAATTTAACTTTTTACAGGTGTGTTGCTATTGTTACATGTTGTTGAATTGATTCCAACTTATAAAAACCCTGTATAGGGTTTCCAAGGAGCAGCTAGTGGGTTTGAACTGCCAATCTTGCAGTTAGCAGTCCAGTACTTACCTTACAGCACCACACCATTACTGAACAACTTATATAATCAGCTGGATTATAAGACATAAGGGGCAGTGAGTTTATGTTAATGGAGAGGAACAATTCAGAAAAGGGGGATGAGAATGATTATACAACGTAATGAATAAAACCAATGTCATTGAATTACAAAGTAGAAACTTAAATTGGTGCATATTTTGCTTGTATTCTCAATGATAACAACAAAACAGTAAAATTAAGAGAGAAAAAAATTCTATTCTAGGAGTCCTAGTGTGGTGCTGTGTGTTAATTCACTGGATTGCAAAGTCATTTTGATCCACAAGGTCGGTGGTTCAAGCTCACCAGCCACTCCTCATAAACCCTATACAGGGCCTTTATGGGTCAGAACTGACTCAATGCACTTGACAACAACAACATGCACTAGAAAGCAGGGAGGAAAAATATATTTTAATTGTTGTAAGTTACAAATGATAGATGAGGTGGTGTACTGTCAGCTCTTTCAGTAGGGAGAGATCCCCAAAGGTAAATGCATTTTCAGTTTTGCTAGGCTTGGCTTGGCTCTTAGACAACTCATCAGTCAGACTTTAAGGAGCTCTGGGAAAATCCTAGTGCACATGTTGGAGCACTCTCTAGGACTGCTTCTGGAAGCCCTGCCCTGAGACTGGTCCACCCTTGAGACACTGTCCTGTGGAAAAGGAAGTCAGTGGAACAATGAGTTATAATTATGAGGGAGACTAGATGGCTGAAAAGCTGGGAAACAGCTGACATCTCTTTGCTTCTGAAAGCAATTCAAAGTTAGCTCTTAATGCTAAGCTGGCTCCTAAACCTTCAAACACTGCTTTCTTTCTCATTTAAATCATCACAAAATACCATAAGTGCCCCTACATCTACGTTTTATTGGAAATATATAAGCTATATGCTCTATAAGATGAGACTTGGTGGCACAACAGTTAAGCAATTGGCTGCTAACTGAAATGTTGGTGGTTCAAACTCAAGCAGTGACTCCATAGGAAAAAGATCTGGTGATCTGCTCACACAAAGATTCCAAGGTGGCAAGGGGCAGGGACTGATTGTCATCTAATTGATTCTGACTCACAGCAACCCTATACAACAGAGTAGAACTGCCCCATTGGGTTTACAAGGCAGAAATTTTTACAGAATCAGATCTTTTTCCCAAGGAACCACTAATAGGTTTGAACCACCAACCTTTAAGCTCACAATCAAGCACTTAACCATTATGCAGCACCAGAGTTCCTCCATAAAGACGACAGCCTAGGAAACCCTATGGAGCACTTCTATTCTGGTACATAGAGTTGCTATGAGCTGGAACTGAGTGAGCAGCACCTACAACAACAACAATGCCCTCTATATTTATGGAAATTTACAACTCAGAGACTAGCATGTGAGTCTTTCTGCAATGATCTCTGATATTTAGGATGCAATGACAAAGTTAAAGTTTACTGTGAACTGATGAAGAATTAAGTCAAGAAATTTCAAGAAAATGAACAGATGCTCAGAGAAAGCACAGGAATGCTAAGGCCTGACCACAATTGAGAACGTCTGAGTCAAAAGTCAAGAAGTCATTCACGTGCCAAGGGCCATTTCCTCCACCTCACCCCCACCCTGCTATGCTGGAAGTCAATTCTCTGCAGTCTGTGGTGAGTCAGGCATGAGTACTTTGATTATGGCTCAGCTGATGTCATTCAAGAAAGCAGGGGGGTCACAAACTACATCAGAGGAAGAGACATTTGACTGAGACAGATCCACCCTGGAGCACTCTGGGGAGCCTGACATTTCCAGGACACGGAAAACAAACTTCCTCTTAAGAGGGATTTGCTTTCAGTGTAGAGGGAAAAAAAAAAAAAAGGAGAACTGGAGAGGGTCGATACGTGCTCAACCTTTGGCTGTAAGCCCACAATTAGGGAAATTTCTGTCCTTTCAGAAAGGGTGAAAGCATCAAAATGTCCTCTGGTCCAATGGCAGATCCAGTCACTGCACGTACACAGAAAAAAAAAATCAATCTTGACTCACCAGAACCTACTATTTCAGCTCCTTTTCAACTTTGTCCATAACTATCTGAGGAGTCAACGTTCACTCATTTAACAAGTTGCTAGGGGCAGTTCTCATTTATCATACAGGGTTACTGTGAGCCAACAGCAAGAAACAACAATGGAGAGACTACCATGTATTGGACACCAGAGCCATCCTTTGTGGTAAGGAGAGAGATTAAGAGTAGAGCCAATAACTAAAGCTATTAGTGTTCTTTTAACTCACAGTCTAGTTCTTACTGTGCTCTGGCACTGTGAGAACACATTACATGGATTATCCTATGCGCAGTTCAAAAATCTTGCAAGGTGGGTAATGTTACTATTTCCATTTTATAAATGAGGAAGCTTAGCAACAGAAAGACTAAGAAATTTATCCAATATCACCCACCAAGTAAGTGGCAGAGCCAGTGTTTGAACCCAGAAAGTCTAGACCAGTGTTGTCCATTCAACTCTTCTAAAATGATAAAAATGTTCTATGTCTACACTGCCCGATATAGTATCCACTAGCCATATGTGGCTAATGGACAGTGAAATATTACTTCTTCTTTTTAAATGTCATCAAGTCGGTTCTGAGCCTGTAAATGAGCAAAAAGCCTCATTTTTCTCCCATGGAGTAGCTGATAGTCTTGAACCACCAACCCTGTGGTTCACAGTCCACTATTTATCCTACAGAGTCACCATGCTCCTAGAAATGTGACTAGTGCAATTAAAAAACAGAATTTCAAATTCTTATTTAATTTAATTTGTACTTAAATATCCACTAGTTGTTATTGGCAGCACAAATATGAGGCAGCATAAATCTAGACTATCTCAGAATCTATGCAATTAATCATGTATTAAATGACATTACGAAGGAGTCCTGGAGAGGCACTGCAGGTTAATGTGCTGGCCTACAATGTTGGTTTGATCCACAAGGTCAGCAGTTCAAGCTCACCAGCCACGTTTTAGAAATGCTATACAGACAGGGTCGCTATAAGTCAGAACCATCTCGATGGCATTTAACAATAACAACAACAACAGAATCTCTACCTCACTTTTTTTTTTTTAAATAATGAGAAATTAAGTTAAAATAAGCATCAGTGCAATCCTTAAAGGGACAAAATTAAAATTAAAAAAGGTATAATGATCACCATGTACCTATAGCAGATGTGTAAGAGAAGAACAAGGGCTCTAGTTACCAGGCAGAGAATGCAAACCTTCCTCATGCTCTCTTCCAAGCAGAGAAGACACATCCCTTTGACCTGAAAGACCATCTCACTTCCTTAACTATCTCTACCCACCCCTCCTTGCTCCCAATGCAGCCACCAACAGCTTTTCTACAACCCTGGCCCTTGGTCCCATAACTGGGTTGGTAAACCCAGAGAACATGGGCCTCAGGATTCTTTGCCTTCTTGGTCAAACTGTGGGATGACTTTGATTGGCATTATATTCAACACCAAGGAAAATATGAGAGAAAGATTTTCTCCTGCTACCTACCCTTGGGAATCCTGGTGTGGCACTGTAGGCTATGCATTGGACTGCTAACCACAAGGTTGGCAATCCAAATCCACTAGCAGTTCCTTGGAAACCCTATGCAGAGTTGCTATGAGTCAGAACTGACTTGATGGCACTTAACAACAACCTGCCCTTTAGTCATTTACACTCTAGAAGATGAAGTTATACAAGCCTGGGTTCACCAAGGCACAATACAAATCAATACAAGTCAAGTACCAATACTAACCAAAAAATAAGTATATAGTAACATGTGTAGGTAAATAGGTATATATTAGGTATATATGCTTGTGCATGCGTAGGTACATATGTGTGCATATATTCATAAAGGACAAACATATATTCATAAAGAACACAGTTACAGATACTTCTTAGACACAACAAAACACCTGACAAAAATGGCTTTCTAGGTTTAGAGCTTAGGACTTCAGTCTCATGGTACAACTCAGTTAACTGGCACAACCAAGTTCCTGTTCTTCATCCTAGTGAGGTAAATAGTTTCTCGGGTCTTATAAGTTTACAAGCACTCATCTAAAATAGAAGTATTGGAGAAGAACGTACCATAGACAGCCAAAAGAACAAACAAATCTGTGTTGGAAGAAGTATAGCCAGAGTGCTCCTTGGAAGCCAGGATGGCCAGAATTTGTCTCTCATATTTTGGGCATATTACCAGGCCCTGAATAAGGATATCCTGTTTGTTAAAGTGGAGGGTCAGAGGAAAAAAAGAAGACACCCAATGAGATGGATTGGCTCAGTGGTGGCAGCAATGGGCTAAGGCCTAGCAATGATTGTGAGGTTGGCCCAAGACCAGGCAGTATTTCATTCTGTTGTGCATAGGGTCGCTATAAGTCAGTACCAACTCGATAGTACCCAACAACAACAAAAATGCAACTATACATATAAACCTCACCAGATGAAATACACAGAAATCAAATTGAGTATGTCTTTGGAAAGAGACGGTGGAAAAGTTCCATATCATTAGCCAAAACAAGATCCAGGGCAGATTGTGGAAGAGACCACCAATTGTTCATATACAAATTAAGGCTGAAGCTGAAGAAATGTAAAACAAAGTCATGAGAGCCAGAAATTACTTTAAATACATCCCAACAGAATATACATATTTGCTCCCGTAACATAGTGGTTACAAATCAGGATGCTAATCTCAGGGTTAGCAGTTCGAAACTACCAGCGGTTCCATGGAAGAAAGATGAGGCTTTCTGCCCTCATAAAGATTTACAGCCTTAGAAACCCTGTACAGGGTCGCTATGAGTCGGAACTGACTCCATGTTACATAATCACTACCATCACCACAATGATGTGGCATTAGGATTGGAGGAAGACTCACTAACAACCTACGATATGCAATGATACAACCTTGCTTGCTGAAAGTAAAGAAGACTTAAAATATTTGCTGATGAAGATCAAAGAGCATAACCTTCAGTATGGATTGCATCTCAATGTAAAGAAAACAAAAATCTTCACCACTGGACCAATAAAAAACATTCTTATCAATACAGAAAAGATCAAAGTTGTCAAGGACTTCATTCTTCTTGGATCAACTGTTAACACTCATGGAAGCATCAGTTAAGAAATCAAATGACGTATTGCATTAGGCAAATCTGCTGTACAAGACCTTTTTAAAGTGTTGAAGAGCAAAGATGTAAGCTTGAGGAATAAGGTGCTCCTGACCCAAGCCATGGTATTTTTAATAACCTCATATGCATGCGAAAGCTGGACAGTAAATAAGGAAGACCATAGAAGAATTGATGCTTTTGAGTTATAGTGTTGGAGGAGAATATTGAAAGTGCCATGGGCTGCCAAAAGAACCAATAGATCCGTTTTGGAAGAAGTACAGCCAGAGTGCTCCTTGGAGGCCAAGATGGCCAAACTTTGTTCCTCATACTTTGGACATATTGTCAGGAGGGAACAGTCGCTGAAGCAGGATATCATTTTTGATAGAGTGGAGGGTCAGAGAAAAAGAGGAAGTCCCCCAATGAGATGGATTGGCCAAGTGGCAGCATAGATGGACTTAAGCGAGGCAACAGTCATGAGGTTGGCCCAGGATCAGACAGTGTTTCATTCTGCTGTGCATAAGGTCACTATGAATAGGTACTGACTTGATGGCACTTAACAACAACGAAATCAGGAGGAGCCAGTCCCTGGAGGATATCATGCCTGGTAAAATGGAGAAAAAGAAGAAGTCTCCCAATGAGATGGATTGACACAGTGGAAGCATCAATGGGTTCAAGCTTAACAATGATTGTGAGGATGGCACAGGACTTGGCAGTGTTTTGTTCTGTTGTGCATAAGGTCACTATAAGTTGGATTTGTGAATTGACAGCACTTCACAGCAACAACAAAACATAAAAACAACCAAAGACCATAACTGTTGTGTGATGACATTCAGAACATTACACATGAAGAAAGGAAAAGAGCATTAAACAAACAGGAAAGAAAGAAAATATCAAAGTGGATGCTAGAACAGACTCTGAAACTTTCTAATGAACATATAGAGTAGCTAAAGCAACTTACAGAAATGATGGAATAAAACAGCTGAGCAGGAAAGGTCAAAGGGCAGCTCAAGAGGACAAAGTAAAGTATTGTAATTAAATGTGCAAAAACCTAGAGTTAGAAAATAAGGTAAGAACATGGTGAGCACTTCTCAAGCTAAAAGAACTGAAGAAAAATTCAAGCCTCACCTTGCAATATTAAAGGATTTTCTGGACAAAATATTGAATGATGATAAAAGCATCCAAATAAAGTGGAAGAAATATAGTAACTATACCAAAAAAGAATTAGTCAACATTCAACCATTTCAGGAAATAGCATGTGATCAAGAATGAATGGCAGTAATCAAAAAAGTCCAAGCACCAGCTGTAGGTTGAATACCAACTGAAATTGCACAATAAACTAATACATTGCAGACAGTACCAAGTAGACTATGCCATGAAATTTGGAGGACATCTACTGGGCCAACCTAGTGAAAAGTTCCATGTTTGTGCCCATTCCAAAGAACAGTGACCCAACAGATTGCAGAAATCTTTGAGCAATACCATAAATATCAATCAAACACAAGTAAAATTTTACTGAAGATAATTTTTAAATGCTAACAGCAGCACATTTCAGGGAGCTGCCAGAAATTAAGGCTGGATTCAGAAGAGGACATGGAATGAGAGATATCATTTCTGATGTCAGATGAATGTTGGCCAAAAACGGAGAATACCAGGATGATGTTTACTTGTGTTGTATTCACTATGCAAAGGCATTCAACTTTGTGGGACATAAAAAAATCTAGATAGGGGTCAGGGCATGATGCTGGATTGGGGAGAAGTGCAATGAGGATATCAATCAGCAGTAATACATAATACCAGATGAATCAGGTTCAGGGGCTGGTCCCAGAACTCTGGACTACATATAAAGGAACATTTAGAAAGTTCAAAGGCTTATAGCCAGTGGAATTTGTAGCGGAAGCAAGAAAACTGGTGTTTTTTCTGATCGGTTGGCCCCAGAGGCTTCTGGAGTAGCCATATTGGGCAAGACAGAGCAGGGAAGGGTCAGAGCCATGGCTGATGCCTGACACATCCTCTGAGCTAAAGGTGTGGACATTCTCTCTCTCGCTCTCTCTCTCTCTCTCTCTCTCTCTCTCTCTCTCTTTATTTATTTACTTTCTCTGTTCATTGGACTCTCACTGTCTGTGCACCTCCATTCTGGTGACTAGAAAGGGTTCCTGAGCAAGTGGACATGCCCCACCCTTGGAGGGTTCTACTACACATGCATAGAGATGTGCTCAAAATTTAAAAGGAAAGGATCCCCTTAAAACCAAACAGCAGCACAAAATAGCCACAGCAGCCTTGAACAGTTAATCACTTGGAAAAAGACCTGAACAGGGGTTGTGAAGTGGGAGAGAGACAGACTAAAAAGAGAAACAGGACAAAAATTAAATCGTGAGTTATGTCGTAATGCCCAACAGTGGCATCTTAAAATTTCTCACGTGTCCTTGAAGTCAAGAAGCCAAAGGAAGAACATTAAAGTCAACCTCATATTTTGCTACAGAATTTTCTTTTTCTCTTCTCTCTTTTCTGTGATTATAGACTGCAGTGTCCAATCTGTGTTTTGTTTTTTTTTTTTGCTGTTGCTGTTTTGTTTTTTGGCCTCCTCTTTACCTTTATGGGGCTCTTTCCCTAGACAAGCGACAATCACATGTTATAAAATCCCACTATCCAGGCAAGAATCAATAACAGCTACCATACACCAGATAGGCAGCCAACACATGTGACAGTTACTCTGCATTGAGTAATAAGACGAGTAAAAAGGAAAGCCCATCTCCTGATCACATCTACCTGCAGATAATCAGAAAGCATAATAAAACATCAACATACATTCATCTAATAATTAAAGTCACCACTAACTACTGAAGATGCCCAAGAAACAGAAACAGATGGCCATATCAGAAAATGTCCAGAAACAAGATAAAGTGACTGAGACAAGTGAACTGGAGGTAGACCTAGACTTCACATTGGAAGGAGGGCAGGCTTTGGAAATGCCTGAGAA
>NW_006408582.1:13559813-13564783 GCF_000296735.1 Chrysochloris asiatica
TCTACAAGAAAAAGACAAATAACCAATTTAAAATAGGCACAGGACTTGAACAGACACTTCATCAAGGAAGACATTTGGGCAGCCAACAAACATATGAACCATCATGATCGTTAGTCATTGTTGTTGCTAAGTGCCGTCGAGTCAATTCCAACCCATAACTACCTGGTATAGGGTTTCCAAGAAGCCACTGGTGAGTTTGAACCACTGACCTTGCAGTTCAAGCAACTTTGAAATCTGATGCATTAGGCCACAGCGCCTCTCAAAACAAAAATGAGATATCATCTCACACCAGCAATTACACCGAAGTTCAAAAAAGCAGAGTGCAAGAAATGCTGGCGAGGATGTGGAGAGACTGGGACCTTCCTACATTGCTGGTAGGAATGCAGAATCATCCAATTACTCTGGAAAGCAGTATGGCACTTCCTCAGAAAGTTGGAAATAGAAATACCATATGATCCAGAAATTCCACTACTTGGTATATACCCACAAGAAATACAAGCCAGTATATGAGTGGATATATGCACAACAATGTTTATCATAGCATTGCAATAGCAAAAAGATGGAAACAGCCTAAGTGCCCATCGATGGAAGAATGGATAATCAAACTTTGGTACATATATACAATGGACTATTATGCTACAGTAACAAGGAAGCTGCAAGCCACCGCATAACATGGATGAACATTGAGGACATTATGCTGAGTGAAATTAGTCAGTCACAAAAGGACAAATATTACATAAGACCATTACTGTAAAAACTTGAGAAAAGATACCTATACTAAAAGAGAAAAAAAAATCTTTGTAGGATACCAGGGGTGGTAGGGAGGGGATGTCAGAGTACAGGGTAGGATACAGACACATAGACACACCATAGCTTGGGTGTTGGGGAGGGCAGTACATATGAAGGGGGAGGGGGATAGAAGAACAAGGTAGATAGAGGAACACTTAGGCAGGTTTGCATGGTCTAAATGGGACAAAGGTAAATAATGATATATGCTCAACTTTGGAACAACAGGGCTCTATGATACAGGGACTAAGACACAGTCTGAAGAGGCGAAATAATACTAAGATGCTTGACTGTCTTATGAATATTTGTTTCCCTTACCTACTATTGTAAAATAGACACTCGAGTAGGATAAAAAGGAATATCAGGAAATATGATTACTGAAAGCTTGTAAGTCAGTCTTCATCCTATTACTGACTGGAATACCTAAAAGGGGTTCTACAACTTGCCTAGTGCAATAGGCTTCTTGCAGAGCCTTTGTAGTGTATTGGATCTTAAGTAGAATCCTGAGCCCTATCCGGAACCTTCTGAGGTGGGACATTCCCACTTGAAAGGACAAGCAGACCAGCCTGGAGCATCTAGAGGAACAGAAGAGACTTCATAAAAGAAAGAACAGCAGGAAAAATCAAAAACAAAAATGGCAATCTGAATGGCTACTACAAGGACAAGCAAGTTATTTGCTGGATAGCCATCAAAGCAAGTAATCATGTCACTTCAGGACAACCCCCTTCAAGACATAAACTCAAAGGGATCCCACAAGCAGCCATGTAAGCTTGCTGGCAACCATGTTCTTCTACTGGTAAGTAGAAGTGGGGGAAAGGCAACAATGAAGATATTGGGTGAGTCCAACCACATTACATAGACTCCCATCGACCTGGAGATGAGAGAGAGAAGAGGAAGGGCTTTTTGGTGAGGCCTTGGGTCTCCTGAGCCCAAGGACAAGTACATAGCTATGGAGGGCTAGAGCTAAGAGTGATATGAAGTGAGAGGAGACGCACAAGAACAACCAAACTTGGCAGATAGTACCCATTTGACCTAGGTTTGATGGCTTGAAGATCACAACTCCACTAAAAGAAGGTTTTTTAAATCTGATAAAGGAAACAAGTGTAAATTGCTACAATTTGTTGAACTTTACCTATACTTATGGATGTTGTAGATCAAAATACCAACTGAGAGAAAAGGAGTCTTCATCCTACCTACTCTGTATGCAGGGGTGATGTTGTTATTGTTGTTAAGTGCCATAAAGTCAGTTCTGACCCATAGTGACCCTGTATAGGGTTTCCAAGGAGTGGTTGGTGAGCTTGAACTGCCGACCTTGCAATTCAAACTCTGTATGCAGGGATGGGCAATTTAGACACTGACTACCTAAAATGGCAGGGGGGTGGGAGGGCGTGGCTACAAAGGCACAAAGTGACTGACTTAACAAGTTTTCCAGAGGGAGTTTAGTTTAACAGTGTGCAGAGGACAGTAGAGTCCCCACTGAATAGTTTTCATCTTGTCTAGCCAAGTCTGGTGAAAGGAGTTGGGAATAAGATTCTTATGATTCAATAGTGAGTAATTGTTATCATAACTAAATGTGATTGTCACAACTGTAAAGGGAGAAGTTTTGTAACATAAAGGGGGGAGTAGTTAATCTTATATTCCAAGAACAGAGGATCCTAAGCCCATCAAGGGAGAAGAGCATTAGTGAAATGTGGAACTTTATCCAGAGAAACAGCGATATTAAAGATGGAGGCAGAAACGAGGAAGTGGAGAGAGGGAGCAGCTGAGGACTCTAGACTCACAGAAAGAGAGGGATTATGTGCTATTGGCCAGGAGGCAACCTTGCAGAATCTGCCCTTTGGTTGTTTAAATGATTATATCTTCCTGAGTTTTTTGGTGTACATCTCCCCATCCCCCAGAAACAAAACAAAGAAAACCCAGAGGGAATAGAAGCAAATACTGTAAATACTGTAAATGATGATGCACAGAGGGGATTGTAATCATTGCAATGAAACAATGAGTGTAAAGCTGATGTTCTCCCATGTAAATTATCACTCAATTCACAATGAAAACTGTTATTTAAAAAAAAGAATGAAAGGGCAAAATAGGGATTGTACGGTGGATGTGGTAAGGTTTCCCAGTGAATTTACTACTCTTGTGATTCTGGGATTTTCAGCTAGGATTGTGTGTAAATTTTAATTTGCTAATGTGTAGCCACCCTCCCTTAAGAATGAAATCCTTCAGTGGTGTAAACTTATCTGTTAACCAAAAAGTTATTGAAACTCAAAGAATGAGCGGGTGCACTGTCATGATCGGGAAAAATTCCTAGGAATAACTTTCCTTTTTCTCGCTAATGCAGTTTTCCATTCTCTTAACATTTCTTCATAATAAGCACCCATGATCATCCTGTGTCATGTGAGAAAATCTGTCAAGCTGACCCCTTGGGAAATTCTCAAATACAGTTGCCCCACAGCCCTCTGAGTTGACCTCTCTTGACTTTAACCCGACCAGCAAATCCCTTCAAAATCCACTGTTTTGATTGGATCTGTTTTGAAGGCAGCCTAGCCAGACTGAGACAAGTGTATTACTGAGAGAACTTGTCTGGAGTCATCCACTGTTCACAGAGAGACATTTAAACACATTTTGTTTTGAATAGACTCATGTGCGCATGAACTGGAACCCTACTAGTAATACTTACTGACTTATCCTCGTATCTTCTTGGGTGGGAGTCTCTTCCTTTCTCCTGATGCCTTTCTTTATGTGAAAGGTGCTCATTAGTTTCATGCCTGACTGCTCTTCCTTTCTTCACTCCACTTCCAGATTGCTAAATTTTGCATGAAATTCTCTCAAATATACCAATAAGGGTGAAATTCATTCTTTTGGTAGGAAGCCAGCCTGCAGAGGGCATTTCACTCTGCTGAGCAAATCTGTGAAATATGGGCAGGTGGGAGGGGGCAGGTAGGGTGGGGAGTGTCTCTGCTTCATCTCTGCCTGGAACTGTATGCTTAAATCTGCCCAATCCTAAATTTAGCAGGCCCATCAGGCTAATACTCTTAGTTCTGCTTTCCTACCTAGTTCTAAGAAGTCCTGGTATGGCACTGTAGGATAAGCACTGGACCTCAAGGTTGCTGGTTCAAATTTGCCAGCTGCTCCTTGGAAACGCTATACAGGACCACTATAAGTCAGAACTGACTTGGCAGCACTTAACAACAACAATCTAGCTTTATGGGGAATATATTGGCTCTGTAGGATAAGTACTGGATTTGTGAACCACAAGTTTGGGAGTTCAAGTCCACTAGATGCTCTGTGGGAGAAAGATGAGACTTTCTGCTCCCACAAAGATTTACACCCTATACAAGGTCACTATGAGTTAGAACCGACTCAACAGCAACTTAACAGCAACACTATTAAAAATGATGCAGATTTTAAAAAAATAATAATAATAAGAAGAAGAAGCAAGTTGTTCACCGGGAAGCCATCAAGTCCCTTCAAGACAAATCCACCTCTAAGACTGAGACTAAAAGGGAACACATGAACAGCCATGTAAGCTTGTTGGTGACCACATTGGTCTACTGGCGAGTGGAAGAGGAGGAAAGGCAACAATGAAGAAATGGGTTGAGTTCAACCACGCTCTGTAGACTCCTGTTGACCTAGAGATGAGAGAGAAGAAGAAGTTCTGTTCAGTACAAAGTGTGGTGAGACCTGGGGACACCTGATCCCATGGACAAGCACATAGTCACAGAGGGTTAGAGTTGAGAGTTAAGCATCCACCTAATATGAAATGGGAGATGCACAAGAACACCCAAACTTGCAGATAGTACTCATTTGACTTAGCCTCGATAGCTTGATAATCAGAACTCTCTAGAGGAAGATTTAAAAAAAAATTAGTTTTGGATAAAGGAAACAAGGGTTAATTGCTACAATCTGGTGAACTTGACCTACACTCATGGATGTAGTAGCTCAAAATACGAACAGAGAGGGAAGGAGTCTTCACATCAAGTATCAATGCTATCCCCTCTGTACACAGGGTAGATGGGACGGGCAACTTAGATATTGGCTACCTAAAATGAGGGGGCAATAAAGGCATGAAGTGACTGGCTTACAAGTTTTCAAGGGGGAGTTTAATTTAAGCATCTGTTGGGGAAGATAGAGTCCCCATTGAATAGTTTTCATCTTGTCTAGGTGAGTCTGGTTAAAAGAGATGG
>NW_006408582.1:13565412-13572603 GCF_000296735.1 Chrysochloris asiatica
AGCATTGTAAAGAATGGGAATTCTGGACGATGTAATTGTGCTCATGCAGAACCTGTACACAGATCAAGGCAGTCCTTAAAGCAGAACAAGGGAATGCTATATGGTTCAAAATCAGGAAAAGAGTTCATCAAAATTATATCCTTTCACCATACTTATTCAGTCTGTGTGCTGAGCAAATAATCGAAGAAGCTGTACTATACGAAGAATAACATGGCATCATGACTGGAGGAAGGCTTATTAACAACCTACAATATGCAGGTAACACAATCTTGCTTGCTGAAGCGAAGTAGATTTGATGCACTTAATGATGAAGATCAAAGAATACAACCTTCAGTATGGATTATAGCTCAATGTAGAGAAAACAAAAATCCTCAGAACTGGACTAATAAAAAATATAAATAGAGAGAAGACTGAAGTTGTCAAGGATTTTATTTTACTTGGCTCAACAATCAATGCTCATAGAAACAGCAGTCAAAACATCAAAGGACATATTGCCTTGGGTAAATCTGCTATAAAAGACCTCTTTAAGTGTTAAAGTCACCACTTGTCTGTCAGTTTGCATGTTGCTGTGATTCTGGAAGCTATGCCACCACTGTTTTAAATACCAGCAGGGCCACCCTGGTGTACAGGTCTCAGTGGCGCATCCAGACTAAGGTAGACTAAGGAAGACGAAAAGGTGGACTACTTCTAAATGATTGTTGTTGTTGTTAAGTGCCAATTCATAGCAACCTGTATAGGGTTTCTGAGGGGCAGCTGGTGAGTTTGAACCACCGATCTTGCAGACCAAGACTCTGAATGGTAAGCCACTGAAAACTAGAAGATAAGTCCCTTAGGTTACTAGACACTCAAAATAAAATTGAATGGAGAAGAGCTGCCTTCTCAAAGTAGAGATGATCATAATGATGTGAATGGAGTTAAGTTTCTGAGGCCTTCATTTGCTGATGGGGCACAACACCCAATGAGAAGAAATGGTGACAAACATTTATTAATAATCAAAACATGGAATGCATGCAGTATGAATCTAGGAAAATTGGAAGTCATAAAAAATGAAATGGAAACCATAAATACCAACATCCTAGGCATTGGTGAGCTAAAATGGACTGGTATTGGCTGCTTTCAATACAACAATCATATGATTTACTATGCTGGGAACATCAAGTTGAAGAGAAATGGCATTGCATTCATTGTCAAAAAGAACATTTCAATATCTATCTTGAAGTACAATGCTACCTGTTATAGGCTAATATCCATATATCTACAAGGAAAACCAGTTAATATCACTATTATTCAAATTTATGCACCAACCACTAAAGCCAGTGATGATGGAATTAAAGAATTCTACCAACTACTTCAGTCAGAAATCAATCAAACATGCAATCAAGATGCATTGATAATTACTGGTGATTGGAATGCAAAGGTTGGAAACAAAGAGGAAGGATCAGTAGTTTGAAAATATACCCCTTATGCCCTTTGGTTGGTTGACGATGCATGGAGGGGATTGTAACCATGGCAATGAGACGATATATGATAGAATGAATGCAAAATTAATGTTCTCCCATGTAAACTACCACATAATTCACAATAAAACATTTAAGAGGAAAAAAAAGAAAGAAAATATACCCTTGGTGATAGAAATTACGTCGGAGATCACATGGCAGAACGTTGCAAAACCATCTGTAGAAAGAGATGGAGAGTTGAGTATCATCAGCCAAAACAAGACCAAAGGCACACTGTGGAACAGACCACCAATTTTTCATATGCAAGTCCAGACTGAAGTTGAAAAAAATTTAAGCAAGTACACAAGAGCCAAAATATTACCCTGAGTATATCCCTCCTAAATTTAAATGTCATTTCAAGAACAGGCTTAATGCCCGGAACACTAATAACCACACACCCGTGGAGTTATGGGATGACATCAAGAACATAACCTATGAAAAAAAACAAAAGTTCACTGAAAACACAGAAAAGAAAGAAAAGTTCAAAGTGGATGTCAGAAGACACTCTGAAACTTGCTCTTGGACATACAGAAGCTAAGGCTACTAAAGGAAATGAGGAAGTAAAAGATCTGAACAGAAAATTTCAAAGGAAATCTCAAGAAGATTAAGTCAAGTATTATAATGAAATGTGCAAAGACCTGCAGTTAGAAATACAAAAGGAAAAAACAAATTCAGAATTTCTCAAACTATAAGAACTGAAACAAAAATGGAAGCCATTGTTTGAAATATTAAAGGATTTGATTGGCAAACTACTGAAAGATACAGGAAGCATTAAAAGGAAACAGAAAGTATATACAATCACTGTACCAAAAAGAATTGGTCGAAGTTCAGTCATTTCAAGAGGGAGCATATGATCAAGAACTAATGATATCGAAGGAAGAAGTCCAAGTTACACTAAAGGCATCTGACCCAAGTCATGGCATTTTCAATCGCCTCATAAGCATATGAAAATTGGACAGTGAATAAGGAAAATAGAATTGATGCATCTGAATTATGGTGTTGGCAAAAAATATTGAAAGTACCATGGACTGCCAGAAGGAAAAAAAATATGTGTCTTGGAAGAAGTACAGCCAGATACTCTTTAGTGCTTTGGACATGTGGGAAGGTTAGGTCCCTGGATAAGAATATCATGATTGGAAAAATAGAGGGTCAGTGAAAAAGAAGACGTATTCCAATGAGATGGATTGACACAGTGGCAGCACCAATGGGCTTAAACATAACAACAATTGTGAGGATGGTGCAGGACTAAGCAGTATTTTGTTCTGCTATGCAAAGCGTCACTATGAGTCAGAACTGACTTGATGGCCCCTATGAGCAACAACAAATAAGTGTTAATGAGTAAAGATGTCACTTTGAGGAAGGACTAGGGTGTGCCTGATACAAGCCATGATATTTTCAATCACCCCATTTGCATGGGAAAGCTGGGAAATGAAAAAGGAAGAATGAAGAAGAATCGATGTATTTGCATTATGGTGTTGGTAATGATCATTGAAAATACCATTTACTGCCAAAATAACAAACAAATCTGTCTTAGAAGAAATGCAGCCAGAATTCTACTTAGAAGTGAGGATGGTGGTGGTGGTGGTTATGTGTCATGGAGTCAGTTCCGACTCATAGTAACTCTTCATAGTGTTTCTGAGGCTGTAAATTTTAGAGAGCAGAACACCTTATCTTTCTCCTGTGGAACAGCTGGTAGTTTCGAACTGCTGACCTTGAGGTTAGCAGCCCAACTCATAACCACTACACTACCAGAGCTCCTTAGAAGTGAGGAGGAAAGATATATTTTGGACATGTTATCAGGAGAGACCAGTCCTCTGAAAAGGACATCATACTTGGTAAAGTGGAGTGTCATTGAAAAAGTGGAAAAGTCCCAAGATACAATAAGGAGCTCTGGTAGCGTAGCAGTTACGAATTGGGCTGCGAACCTCAGGGTCAGCAGTTTGAAACTACCAGCTGTTTCATGGGAGAAAGATGAGGCTTTCTGCTCCCATAAAGATTTACAGGGTTGCTATGAGTCGGAACCCACTCCATGGCACATAACAACAACAACAACAACATATAGATAGAATGGCACTAACAATAAGCATCAAATATAACACCAGTTGTGAGAATCGTGCAGGACTGGGCAGTATTTTGTTATGTTGTGCAAACTGTTGCTATGAGTTGGAGCCAACTCAGTGGTGCCTAACAACAACAGGATGTAGAATTAGGAGGCGATTTTACTTTATTTATTATCTAGTAAGTGAAGTAGTTCTGATGTTTCTGAAGCTATCCAGTGTATTTAGAACCTTACTGATTTGATCCTTTCTCACTCCAAGCAAAACCTACTCAACTGTCAGTTGCTGTTGTTTGTTGTGTGCTATTGGGTTGATTCTGACTCATCCAACCCATCATAGCAACCCTGTATAGGGGTTCTGAAGCTAGTGATGGAAAATTCATCCTACTTTCAGAGCTGTCCAATGTTTCTAGGTAGTACAAATTGTTTGTACTCATGTACTGCAGTTTGAACCCACTCAGTGGCACCACTGAAGAAAGGTCTGACAATGCCCTTTAGTAAAGGTAGCAGCCAGACAAAGCCTATGGATAAGTTCTACTCTGTAACACCTGGATTTTCTGTGAGTCAAAATTGGCTCAACAGCAACAATTTTGATTTTCAAGGCTGTTCAGGAAGAATTATGCAGGCTTTCTTGGAAAGCCATTCTAAGAGCTAATATCCTTCATGAAAGAAGAATAGAGATGGGTTGTCTATCAAAAATCATAGGAACATCAAACAGTTACATTGAAGTTAAAGATTTGTTTGCAGGAGCTTTAGAATAGTTTTCCCACCTGCTTCATTTTACACTTGAGGAAGCTGAGCGTTAGAACATGTGACATCCAAGCCCCTATAGATGAATAAGCATAATCAGCAGTTTAAAACAAGTACTCACATTCTTGGCTGAATTCCTTTGACTGCAGACTGTTGTTGTTTGTTGTAATGGAATCATTTCCAATTCATGACAACCAATGTGTGCAGATAACTATTCCATAAGAGTTTCAAGTTTATGACTTTTCACTAGACCTATCTTCCAGGTCACGTCAGGGTGGGTTTGAATGGCCAACATTTGGACTAATAGTTAAGTACCTGAACTTTTGTAGCACTCAGGAACTCCTCAACTCTGTTCTACTGTCTTTCATATACTATCCATAGTATTGGACTGCAAACCACAGGGTAAAACCCACCAGCTGCTCTTTGGAAACCCTCTCTCAGGCCCTAAGAAGCTCTGGTAGTTCAGTGGTTAAGCACTCAGCTGCTAACCAAAAAATCAGTGATTCAAAGCTACCAGCTGCTCCATGGGACAAATATGGGGCAGTCTGCATCTGTAAAGACTCAAGTGTTGGAAACCTTATGGGGCAATATTACCCTGTCAAAGAGTTAGTATTAGTTAGGATCAACTTAATGGCAACAGGTTTACCTTCAAGACAGGGGATATCTCTTACCTCAGCATTTACTTCAGAGTTCCATCCAAAACAAAAAATGAAGAATTTCCTTTGGACCATTTTAAACTTTTTTTATTATACTATTTTACTTAACTGCTGTTCTTTATTTAAAAGCAGGCACTTGTCTTTTAAGGGCCATGTACTTTGTTGTACTATCTCAATATTTTCCAAGGACTCAAGGAGATCCAACAGTAGATAAACCTCTGCCAACAAGATAAATGTTGGCTTTTATTAAGGGGAAAAAAAAATTTAGTCTATCTGTGGGAAGAGAGTGGTGCCGAGCCTTGTTTTGAATATGAATTTCCTCCCACTGAACATAAAACCTTTTCATTTTACCTCTCCTAGTCAAATCAACACATTTTCTTTCCTCTCTTTTTAAACAATAGTTACTCTTGATGACCTCTCTGAGTGCTGTAAAAACGGTTAACACAGAGTTCACCCAAAGGTGTCTCTGGAGAAATGACTGATTATTCACTTCCCAAAAAAGCAGTCACTGAAAATGCTACGTGGCACAGTTCTTGTCTGACACACATGGGGTCGCCATCAGTTGGAACCTACTGAACAGAACCTGTTTTGTTTTGTTTTTCTTTTTGTCACTATTTTACTCCTGATGGCACCTTTCACCTGCCCCTCTTTAGTGTTCTAGTGTTACAGACACAGAGCCAGATATACTACAAAGACACCACTGTCCTTTTCCTTGCAACAAGCACTGTTTTGTACATGACCAACATGCTGGGAACCTCAAAAGAGAAGCACTTTTTCAGGACAAGATAGATGCCAGACATCTTCACACTCAAGAAGAGAAGAGAAATATCTTTCATCTGATTGGTGGCTCCAGTAGTGATTCCAATTCTTATATGCACACTTAATTTGTACTCACAGTTTTAGAATGGAAATAAAATGGTGGATTTTTATTCTAAAGGGCATTCATATAGCTCAGTCATTGTGTAAATGAGATAACAGAGATTCAAAAAGTTTAAGTGATATGATGGATATTAACTTATATGTATGGAAAGACACAATGGAGAAACCCAACCGCAGAACAGACAACCAAATGATCACATGTAGTTTCAAGTTGAAGCTGAAGAAAATTAAAAACAAGTCCATGAAAGCTAAAGTATATCCCACCTGAATTTAGGAACCATTTCAAGAACAGATTTGACACAATGAACACTAATGATGGAAGACTAGACAAGTTGTAGGAAGAAAACAAGGACATCAGACATGAAGACAGTAAAAGGTCATTAAAAATACAAAAGAAAAATAACCAAAATGGACGTCAGAAGAAACTCTGAATTTCGCTCTTGAATGTAAAATAGCTAAAGGAAACAGAAATGATGAAGTAAAAGAGCAGAACAGATTTCAGAGGGCAGCTCAAAAAGACAAGTAAAGTATGATAATGAAATGTTCAAAGACCTGGAGTACAAAACCAAGAGGGAAGCATACACTCAGCATTTCACAAGCTGAAAGAACTGAAGAAACAACTCAAGCCACTAGTTGCAATACTGAAGAATTCTTTGGGCAAAATCCACATACTTACCTCTCAGTGTGTTGTCCTGTGATGTCTTCCATGTTGCTTTGATGCTGTAAGCTGTGCCATCTAATAGCAGTAATGGACTCAAGAGTAACAGCAATTTTGAGGGTGGTGCAGGACTGGGGCAGTGTTTTGTTCTGTTGGGCATAGATAGGGGCACTACGAGTTGGCACCAACTCAAAGTTACCTAACAACAATAACAACATGTGCAATCTATTGAACAAAACAAGAAGCATCAAGGGAAGATAGAAGGAATACACAGAGTCACTGTACCAAAAGCAATTGATTAGCATTCAACCATTTCAAGAAGAAGCATATGATCAAGAACCTATGGTACTGAAGGAAGAAGTCCAAGCTGTATTGGAAAACATTAACAAAAACAAGGCTTTAGTAATTGAAGGTACACTAACTGAGATATTTTGATAAACAGATACAACACTGGAGGCACTCACTAGTCTAAAATGAAAAAAGCTTTATAGGACAGCTACTTGACCAACTGACTGGAAGAAATACTATTTATGCCAATTTTAAATGCAAGCAGTTGAACAGGATGCAGACATTATCAAACAAGATCATTAATATCATATGCAAGTAAAAATATTACTGAAGAAACTATTGGTCTCTCCTCATCCAGAGCAAAGAGTAAAGAAATTCAAAGACACTCTTTTTTTTTTTTTTTTTTTT
>NW_006408582.1:13572780-13576450 GCF_000296735.1 Chrysochloris asiatica
CAGGCATATATTATAATAATTTACACCACCAAAGGGCACATTCTAAAAGTCTGCCTCTTGGCTGCCAGCTTTCAGTCCCTCTCTTCCCATGTATCTAGAATCCTCAGCTGCTCCCTCTCTCCATGTCCCCATCTCTGGCTCCATCTCTGGTGTTGCTGCTTCTCTGGATAAGGTCTCACATTCAGCTTGTGCTCCTCTCCCTTGATGGTCCTAGGGTCCTTTGTTTCTGGACTGTAAGATTAACTACTCCCCCATTTTTTATACAAAATTTCTACCTTTACAATTATGACAGTCACAGTTAGTCATGATAACTATTACTTACTATTGAATCATAAGAATCTTATACCCATCTCTTTTAGCCAGACCCATATAGACAAGATAAAAACTATTCAATGGGGACTCTTTCTTCCCCACACACTCTTAAACTAAACTCCCTCTTGAAACCTTGTAAGCCAGTCACTTCATGCCTTTATCGTCCCATCATTTTAGGTAGCCAATATCTAAGTTGCCCATCCCTATCTACCTTGTGTACAGAGGGGATAGCAGAAATTCAAAGACTTTTAAAAACTAGCCCAAAGGACTAACAAACCACTGAACCACAGCCTCCACTACCCTGACAACAGAAGAACTAGATGGTAGCCAGCCACCACTACTAAATGAGAAAGAAAACATAGAACAAAATTCAAAAATCATAAAAAAAAAGACCAGACTCATTGGTCTGATAGAGACTAATAGAACTTCTGAGACAGTAGCCTTTAGACACCATTCAAACCTGGAACTGAATCCACCACTGGGGAGTCTAGAGGTGTCAACTTTCAGTCAAACAATAGATCGGCTTATAAAGTAATAACATCAAAGAAGAGTGTACTCCTCAGTACAATAAACTCTACAATATTTGCCCAAAAATTAAGCTCAGATGGAAGGAAGGAGTAGGAAAGAAGGAAGAATAGAAATAGGGAAACTAGGGAGGAAGTGGGAATACTGCTGTTACATTGAGGGGACTGAAATAAATGGCACAAAACAAACCGTGTTTAAATTATTGAATGGAAAACTAATTTGCTGTGTAAACTTTCACCCAAACTCAATACAAGGTTAAAAATATTTTTGCTGAAGATAAGTCAAAAATGGTTGCAGTACATCAACAGGGAGCTTCCAGAAATCCAAGCCTGATTCAGAATAGAACGTGGAATGAGGGAAATCATTGCTGTTATCTCCGACTAAAACAAAGAAGACCACATAGATGTTTACTTGTGTTTTAGTATTAGACTGTGTTGTTGTTGTTGTTGTTAAGTGCCGTCGAGTCGATTTTGACCCATAGCAACCCTGTATATGGTTTCTAAGGAGCAGCTGCTGAGTTTGAACCACCAACCTTGCAGTTTGGACTTTGCAGTCTGACATATTAGCCCACAGTGCCACAGATCCTAACAAATATGGATAACATGGCAAAGAATGGGAATTTCAAAACACTCAATTTTGCTTATACATAGACCAAGATCTACAATCAATGCCCATGGAAGCAGCATTCAAAAAAAAAAGAAAATCAAACAATTTATTACATTGAACAAATCTGTAGAAGACCTCTTTAAAATGTTAAAGAGCAAAGATGTCACTTTCTTGACTAAGGTGTGACTGACCAAAGCCATGGTATTTTCAATTGTTGCATATGCATGCAAAAACTAGGCAGTGAATAAATAAGATTGAAGAAGAATTGAAGCATGTTACTTATGATTTGGGTAAATAATATTGAAAATACCATGAACTACCAGAAGAATTATAACCAGAGTGTTCCTTAGAAGCTAGATTTCATCTTATGTACTTTGGACATGTTACCAGGAGAAACCAGTCCCAGGAGAAAAATATCATGCTTGGTAAAGTAAAAGGTCACCAGGAAAAAGGAAAACCCCCAGGAAGTGGAATTGACACAGTGGCTGCAATAATGGGCTCAAACATAGTAACAGTGTGAGGATGGCCCAGGACCGGGCAGTGCTTTGTTTTATTATACATATAGGGTCACATGAGTGGGAACTGACTGGAGTGGATGACACCTAACAATAATAAGGTCTAGTGCAAGTGATTAAGCACTGGGCTATTAATAAAAAATTAGCAGTTAGAACCTCCCCAAAGACACCTCAGAAGGCAGGTGTAACTAATGATGAGTTTCTGAAAGGTCAAAGCCATCAGAACCCTATAGCAGGCAGTTCTACTGTAAAACACTTGAGGTAGCCTGAGTCAGTATTTAGTGGCAGGTAAGAAATGGATCACAGGTCTCATGGGGTTCAACCAGAGCTATTTGTTCCCTATTATCACTTAGAAGTCCTGGTGTGGCACTGTGGGAGAATGCACCAGAATGCAAAGCCATTTGAACTGCAAAGTCCGTGGTTCAAGCTCACCAGCTGTTCCTCGGAAACCCTATTCAGGGTTGCTATGGGTCGAAACTGACTTGTCAACAATTCACAACAACAATATCACTTAGGAGGACTACTGGTGTGGTGCTGTAGGATCAGCACTGGACTGTGAACCACAAGGTCAGCCGTTCAATCCCACAGCTGCTCCTTGGAAACTCTATACAGGGTCGCTATGAGTCAGAATCAACCCAATGACACTTAACAACAACATCACTTAATAATCTTGCATTTGGTTTTTTTCCTGGCCTTACAACTGATTTCCTGTGTTCCTGAGACTCTCATTGTTTCAGTTTCTTTATTTGGAAAACTCAGGTTTAAAAGGTCTACTCAACATAACTCATAGGAAAATTGAATAACATAATGAAAATGAAAATGTTCTGAAAAGCAGAAAGTACTAATTTTTAAAATTATGACAGCTTTCCCATCTCAGACTTATCTTCTGTCAACCTACAAAATTTGATAATAATTTAAAAAAAACAAAAACCTCCCAGGAAGAAACTAAGGCAGAAAGAAAGCTACAGAATTCATCTCATAAAAAGACCCTTTCAGTATTTGATGGAAATGACCAGGTTGTGAATATTTTTGACAACATGATGGTTCACATGACAGAGGCTATTGCTAGGACATAGTGGAGGTGCAGGGGGGAAAGAACCATCCCATGTGGATCATTAGTCACAACTGAGCTTTTCCTTTAAAAAAAAAAAAAAAATCACCCAACATAAAAAAGGAATGTAAATTCAGTCCTCATTTTTCAAACTACTTTTAAGTTTGTGCTAGAACAAGACAAAAACAAATGAAAGTGCTCTGCCAGTCACAATCCCCACTCCAGAAATTAAAGCCCAGGCCATTTCTGTTAATGTTTTGTTTATTCCTTCCTTTACTGTGTGTAGAATACAACAAAAATAAAAAGAATTCCAGAGAGTCTGATGGATGTGTGGAGCAGGAGCTGTGTTATAGGATAAAAAGAGCAGTATATTTCGAGTGGAATGTAACGTACTAAATTATTCCTCAAAACTCTGCATCCCCATCCCAGATCAACAGTAGCCCTATAGTAGTAGAATTGTTGTTGTATGCTGTTGAGTCTATTCTGACCCATAGTGGCCTTGTAGGATAGAGTAGAACTATGTCAGAGGGTTTTGTAGGCACTGATCTTTATGGCCACCATTCATCTGTCAGTTTGTCATACTATGGTGACTTGCTAGTTGCTGTAATTCTGGAAGCCATGTGAAGTATGAATATTTGGGAACACTTAATTGTGCTTATGA
>NW_006408582.1:13577153-13612171 GCF_000296735.1 Chrysochloris asiatica
GTCTCTCATACTTCGGGCATATTGTCAGGAGGGACCAGTTACTGGAGAAGGATATCATGTTTGGTAAGGGGGACGGTCAGAGAAAAAGAGGAAGAACCCCAGTGAGGTGGACTGGCAATATGGCAGCATTAATGGGCTCAAGTGTGGCAACAATTGTGAGGTTGGCCCAGGACCAGGCAGTGTTTTGTTCTGTTGTGCATAGGGTCACTATTAGTCAGTACCAACTCGATGGTATCTAACAACAACAACAACAATCTTTATGAAGAAGTCTTGCTATGGCACTGTAGGATAAGTACTGGACTGCAAGGTCTGTTTAAACTACAAGGTCAGCAGTTCAAACTCACCAGCAGCTCCTCGGAATATCCTATACAGAGTTGCGATGAGTCAGAACTGACTAGAAGGTGCTTATCACAACAACTATCTTTACAAAAGCAAACTGCCACATCCTTCTCCCTCTGAGTGACTAAGCTTTGGTTAGCAGCTAAGTGCTTAACCATTTGTGCCACCAGGACCTCTGCGCAGTAGAGTAGTTAATGTTTTAAAATAAATAAATACTTCTTATGGTATTTAGTAGAGCCAGGATATGTCATCTATTTATTTGGAATAGACTTTTATGTAGTGTTTTATTATTTTTCTCTTGTAAGATTATTTGTTCACCAAAGAAGAGTACTCATTCATTTCAACCATGGCCCGTATGTATTTTGAAATCTTCCTCTCATATTGACTGTCATATAACCCCAGTTCAAGAGCTGATCTTTTTCTAAAAGCAAACTTTGAGGACTAACATTGGGTTAGTTCCTCTCTGAGACACATTCTAACACAGTGTTGGAGACTCTAGGTACTTGGGGACAAAAGTCAAATAAAGAGATTGTAACTTGGTGTTCCCTGATACTGTTCCTCCAAATATGGCACCCATTGGGGTCTATATTTTCTATATCTGTCTACCGGGATTCGTCTTACATGCTTTGCATGACAAATATCTTGAAGACAGGATTCAGGCCCATCCATTTATATATCTTCTGAAAATTCCAGTACAAAGTGTCTTTTACATAGTATATATATTCAGTAAATGATGTTAGCTAACATACATCCTGATGTGATGCCATAGGATAAGCACTCAAACTCAAGGTTGGTTTGAGCCAAAAGGTCAGTGGTTCACTCACCAGCCACTCCTCAGAACTCCTAAACAGGGTCACTATGAGTTGAAACCTACTCGACAGCACATAACAACAACAACCTATATCAAAGTCTCACTATGCACAAGGCACTGTGATGATGTGTTATCTCAACTAATCCTCACAAAAATCTGTGTGAACTGTTATTGTTCCCATTTTATAGATGAGGAATTGTACTGTTGATAACCAGTGGATCTGAGATACAGATACCCAAGTCTGAAGAAAAAGAAAGTTAATCTCAGAATTACTATGTTATACTGCTTCTCAATGGATAAAAACATCAGCTCTTAGGTAAGACATTCTTAGAAACAGCTCCTCTGGGACAGTTTTATGATGTCGGTTTGTGTATAAATGAGGATTAGTTAGGATGAACTGCAATAAAGAAAATACCTCTAAAATCTCAGTTATTTAACCCATTGGTATCTATTCATAAAATTTAGGGAGACATGTGAAATATTTGGTAAGCAATGACTATGTCTCCCACTGGCACTATCCTTCTGAAGAATTTAGTAGAAAGTGGGCAGCTCTGAAGGCTGAAGTTCCAGACCCAGGTTATCCAGCAGACTGCATGTGCATTGGGTCTTGGAATTGCCTCTCTGAGCTGCAGTTTTCTCACTTCTAAAATGATGTGGCTATACTACTGTCCTTCAAGGTCCACTCCAGCATATTTTTTGAATCTACAAATAAATGTCACTTACAAAATATATGTACCAAAATGCATTGACACTCTTAAGAGGCGATGGAAAAATCTTTCAATACAAAGCAAGGTTGTTCCATGGCACAAGTCAACTTCATCATTTTGCTTGGATAGCGGACTTGAGGAGGCTGTTTGCCAAGCTGACAGAACAGGGTCAGTGGTTCATGACAACTCCCAGGCGTTTGGAGATGTTGGGAGCTTTTTTTGTTGGTTTTTACACCTCATAAAAAGCAATTTCCTCTTTTCAAAAGGCACATTTTTTTCTGTTTTAGAAGTTGAGTATATTTTTGCTTGGTTGGGTTTTGTTTTTAAATTAAATGGCATTATAATTTTAGACTAAAGATGTGGATTACAGAAAGGATAGGTAGATTAATTAGCCCAGGCCAATAGGTGACAGAAGAACAAGGAGTAAAAATTTCTGGCATTGGATGGGCCCCATCTCCAGTCAGGAAATTGTTCTTGAATGACATTCATGCCAAATAGTTCATGATGAATGAGTGTTAATAGGCCCCAAATATGGACTTCACATCCCTTTGAACCCAGAAGGAAAGAGGATTGAATAGAGTAGGTTTGGGCCTAATCTAGCTCATTTAAAAAATGCCAATTGAGACACAATCCTGAACCAACCCCACAGACCAGCTCTTCTGAGGAACGATCTGGAAGAAGAAGAATTTATCTTCTCTGGAAATGGGATTAAGGGCAGGTATGGGAAGTAAGTTATAAATGCATTGTTCAGCTTCCCCTCCTTAAAAAGTCATCTTGGGCTCTCTCTGGGATACAACCCAATGGTCTAACCACCACATCACACTGGCCCCTCAAAAACCATATGCATGGTTTTTGAAAGGAAATCAACAGCAACCTCACCCACTTGCCTGCCAATGTGAATAACTTCCAGGTGTGTTTAAAGGCTAACCTGGTTAATCCACCTCCTTCCCTTTTGCCCCAAGTAACTGTGTGCCACCCAGTCAGCATAATACCCAGAGGTTCTAGCAACAATCAAGGTGACCCATTGATAACCTAAGGACTTCCATAATCTCCCAAGACTTTTATAATAATGACATCTGAGGGGGACAGCAGTCATCCTTTCTTTCCTCAAATGTTCCCTTCAGATGTTTCAGTGAAGAAAAGAACTCTGTCCATGTGTACACTGTTGAAGATATAAAAATTGTTCTTAAATATCCAGTATCCCATTTGATCTCTACAACAAACTTTTGGGAGACAAAAATTATTATCTACTAGCTGTTGAGATGACTGAAACCCAACCAAGGATGTATGTAAATGCCAAACAAATGACAGAGTACTTGGATTTTATAACTAAATAGTTCAAGCTCAAGCTCTAGCTTCAACACTCAATACAATTCAAACAACCTTGCAGGGCAGTGCTTATTCTACAGCACCACACCAGGACCAACAGAATACAAAAATGTTGTACATTCCTTCATCATCATCAAGTTCAATGCTGTGGCTATTGTGCCCATACTTCTCACCATGAGCCTCCCCTGTCTTCTTTGGCCCTTTACTTCACCAAACATAATGTCCTTTTCTAGTGATTGGATTTTCTTGATGCCATGTCCAAAGCAAGCAAGTCAGACACTGTTCAGTTGTGGCTCATAAGGTTTTGACTAATTTTCAGAAGGCGATCTAAAGGTCTTTATTCCTAGTCTATGTTAGTCTGAGAGCTCTGCTGAAATCCGTCCACCATGGATGACCCTGCTGGTATATGAAATACTGGTGATGTAACTTACAGCATCACAGCAACACTTAAGCCACAATAGTATGACAAACTGACAAACAGATGGAGTACCACTTTAAGATGAGGAAAATGCAGCTTATAAAGTTTTCAGTGGATTGGCACACTTGTATCTAGCTCAAGCTAGAGCTTGAGTTCTATCCATCTAGCTACAAATCCAAATACTCTATCATTTGCTTGGCTTTTACATAAATCCTTGGTTGGGTTTCACCAACACAATTTTTCCCTAGTGAGATCTAAGTTTGTCCAACAGTTCCATAAACAGAGGTCACTATTTCTCATGTTAGAGAGAAGAGTACCAGGAAATGATTAGTAGAGTAAAGGAAAATGAACTCAGAACAGTACTGACCCCAGGTCATATCTAGCCCTCAGACCAGAGGACACTATATGCCCAAGGACTCAGCTTGGGTAGAAGTCCCAGCTAATATCAAACCTACCTCCTGGATGGTCTAGGTTATCAGGAGATCATTTGACTAGGAGAAATGTAAGGTTCTAGTCTGTGGTCTAGAGTTCTGGTGTGGCATTGTAGGAGAAGCACTGGACTGCTAACCCATCAGCCACTCCTCAGAAACTCTATATGGGATAGCTATGAGTCAGAACTAATTCAATGGCACTTAACAACAAGCCAGATGCCGCAAGCCATGGTCAGCAGCCTGTCTTCTCTGGTCTCAATGATTATCAAAACAACAAGGAAAATAAAATCATAGAATTGCAGCAGTGACAGCTACCTAAGAAACCCTAGAAACTTAGGAGTCGGTGGGGGCATTATAGGAACTCCTCTCCTCCATGAAGGTCTACCTCACCTCAATAGGAAATAGTCACAGAGCTAGAGGAGACTGCACAAATACCTAATCCAACTGCTCTTATCTAGAAGAAAAAGGAAAAAAAAAATCAGGTGTGTGAAAGTTAATTATTCCTTGGACTCTCATTATCTAGAAAACACATAGAAAGCAACAAAAGGCAAGCTAGAGCAGAAGAGCAAGAATACACCTTGTTTTTGGATAAAACTTTAATGCATGCTTCATCTCATTTACTCCCACAAATACTTTGGGATTGTAGAAATAATTATTCTCATTTTAGAATCAAAGATATGTGTCTCAGAAAAATGGATTTTGCCTCAAGTTGGCTAGTAAGAGGCCTAGAACAGGAACTCAAATTTCTTGACTTTCCTTTTAGACCCCGTTCTCTTTTTCTTCATCCATCATTCACTTATTCACTCATCAAAACTATGCTGTTATCTAGTGAAGCGTCTTCATCAATACAAATACTTACCAAGAAAGAGGCTTGCTTACCCAGGGCAAGCTAAATAGGTTTGCTTTACAACTCACTATGGATTGAGAATGTTTAGTTATGCCACTGCTATAGAATAATAGATTTTATTTCATTCTCTCCACCTTCCCTTATTTAATCTTTTCCTTAAAAAAAGTCTTAAAATGATAAAAAAATTTTACCAAGACCTCCTTTGTCTGTTTATGACAAAAAAAGAAGTAATATCTCATTCTCACCTAAGCACTAAGAAGAGCAAAGGAGGCATGTGAGTGAATGAAGATGGGATAAGGCTGACTCTCCTTGTCTCTAATCTATATTGTTGTTGTTGTTGTTAGGTGCTGCCGAGTCAGTGCCAAGTCATGGCACCCCTATGCACGAGAAAATGAAATATTACCTGGTCCTGTGTCAGTCTCAAAAACATTGCTATGCTTCAGCCCATTGCTGCTGCCACTGTGCCAATCCATCTCGGGTCTTCTTCTTTTTCACTGACCCTCCACTTTACCAAGGAGTCCTGGCATGGCACTGTAGTTTAATGTGCTGGACCCAAGCATGATGTCCTTTTCCAGGGACTGGCCCCTCCTGATAGTATGTCCAAAGTATGAAAGATAAAGTCTGGCCATCCTGGTTTCTAAGGAGCATTCTGGCTGTACTTCTTCTAAGACAGCTTTGTTTGTTCTTTTGACAGTCCATGATAATTTTAACTGTCTCCTCCAACACCATAACTCAAATGCATCTGTTGTTGTTGTTGTTAGGTGCCATCGAGTTGGAACCAACTCATAGCAACCCCATGCACAGCAGAACGAAACAATGTCTGATCCTGGGCCAACCTCACTACTGCTGCCACACTTGACGCCATCAATGATGCCACCTGGCTGATCCATCTCGTTGGGGGTCTTCCTCTTTTTCTCTGACCCTCCACCTGTAGACCCTCCACCTCTGACTCTCTGCATCTGTAGAGTTGCACAAAAAGCAGTCTCCCCTATACAGACAAGAAAGTGAGACCAAAGGTTGAGTTCACAATCAACAGTTCTGACTGTGCAGCTGAGAATCTGACAAATGAGAACTGACCAGATTAGGTTTAAGCTGATGATCTCAAAATGTCAAACTATTAGGAGGTTTAAAAACTTCAAGAAAAAATAACACCAGACCATCCCTATCAAGGCACTCTCTATTACTCTACTGGGTTTTCAATTATTCATTGCAATGGCCATACAGAACACAGAAACCATACTCACAGTTAGACGGTTTACTAGGGAAATTAATAGGTTACAAGTCAGGGGAGTCCTAGTATGATACTGTAGGATAAGCACTGGACTGCTAACCGCCAGGTCGGTGGTTCAAACCAAACAGCAGCAGCTCAGAAATACTATATAGGGTTGCTGTGAGTCAGAACCAACTCGACTGTACTTAATAACAACAACAATAATGTTCAGGGCACAGTTCTGCTGTCCAAATAGCCTCTCTTCAGCCATGCCCACAGACAGGCCTCTCTCAGCCCAGGCAATGTTACAAAGTCCTTGTAAGGATGCTGATAAATGCCCACAGGGTGTATCACTCCACTATAAGCTTCAGCCTAAAGGCATTCAGCTCTAGCTCTGTGGGTCAGCAAACTTAGCTCCCCCAATCAACTGTCTGGAGACACCCAACTTTACAAGAAAGCCTCCTGCCCAAAGTCACTCAGCTTTACATGCTCCATGGGCTGGGAAGCTCACTGCACTACCCTGTGGTCTGGCACTTGGTTCTGCTGCTGCCACTCCTCTGGTGTCATAGTTTTCCTGTCCCTAGATCAAGGAGGTTCAATGCACAGGGATCTCAAGGTCCAAAGCATTTTCTCCATACTTGGCTATTGTTCTGTGACAGTAGTTGTTGTTGTTGTTAAATGTTGTCCAGTCGGTACCAACCCATAGCAACATTACACAGGGCTTCTGAGAAGTAGCTGGCGAGCTTGAACTGACAACAATCCAGTGCATTAACCCACAGCGCCACACCAGGACTCCCTGAGAGTAGTGAGATCCCCTCTTTCTCCTTCTGAGGTGGCTCATTTCAAACCCATGTTAGTGCTCCAAGCTTTTACAATCACAATCTCTGGTAACAGTCACCACTGAATCATAGCATCCTATCAGCATCTTCTCCCACCTCTTCTTATCTAGATCCACCAGGAAGAAATTTTTTGTTGGAGTTGCAAGAACTATGGGTACAAGAGCCATATGGAGTAGTCGGCTGCACTTCTTCAGGCAACGAATTAGAAAACATTATCATTTATAAATAGAGAAAGGCTACACATTCTTTAGGTTACCACATCAAAATAACCAGAGAAGTCTTTTCAAAGGCAGATACCAAAGATTCTAATTGAAGTAAGGCCCAGAAATCTGCATTTTTAACAAGCTCCTGAAATGCCATTCTTTTGGAAATACTAAACTAAAAGTGTTATGGATTTAATTGTATGACCCCAAAAAACAGATGTTGAAATCTTAACCCTGTGCCTCTTTAAATATGACCTTGCTTGGAAGATGCTAGTAATATGAGATTATACTGGTGTAGAGTGGGTCCTAATCCAATATCCAATATCATTGATGTTCTTATAAAACAAAATCAGAGATAGGGAGTCAGAGGGAAGGTGGTCATGAGAAGATAAAGACAGAGAATTGGAGTGATAGACCTCTAAATCAAAGAACGCGAAGGGGTAAAAAGCAAAGAAAAATCTCTCTAGAGCCTTCAGAAAGAACATGATCTTGCTAACTGCTTGATTTTTCACTTCTAGTCCCCATATCTGTGAAAGGATAAAATTTCTATTGTTTTAAGCCACTCAGTTTGCAATACTTTGTTATGAAAATCCTCGGAAACTAACATTAGAAGAAAAATAAAAATACATGAAGGGTGAGAGTTCCAGATAACAAGATAGACAGATTTTTAAAATCTAAAGCAGTCAGATAATTTAGGAATCTTAGTTAACCTGCAGTGATGTATTAACAAGACAATTGATGTATTCACATATATTCAGAGCTGGTTTTCAGCTTGAATGTACTTGTACAGTCATTATTTTTCCAGTTGCCATCAAGACAAATCTGACTCATGGTGATCCCCATGTGTTTGAAAGGAGAGCTGTGTTCCCTAGGTTTTTCACGGTTGATTTTTGAAAAGTAGGTCACCAAGTCTTTCTGCAACGTGCCTCTGAGTAGACTTGAACCTCCAATCTTTCAGTTAGCAGCTCAACACAACCATTTGCACCATACAGGGATTCCTGTTACTTACATCAATCATTTGTTTTAACTCACTGGGGCTTATGCTGATGGTTACGTGTCATTGAATCATGACAGAACAAAACACTGCCAGGTCCCACGCATCCTCACAATCATTGCTATGCTTGAGTTCATTGTTGGAATCACTGTGTCAGTCCATCTTGTTGAGGATCTTCCTCTTTTTCGATGACCCTCTACTTTTCCAAGTCTGATGTCCTTTTCCAGGGATATCTCCTGATAACATATCTAAAGTGAATGACTCAAAATCTTACAACTCTGGCTACACCTCTTCTGAGACAGATTTGCTTGTTCTTCTGGCAGTGCATGGTATATTCCTATTCTTCACCAATTAATTAAAATGTGTCAATTCTTATTCAGTCTTCCTTATTCATTGTCCAGCTTTGCATGCATATGAGGTGATTGAAAACAGCATGGCTTGGGCCAGGCCCACATTAATGTTCAAAGTGGTAGTTTGCTCTTTGACACTTTAAAGAGCTCTTTTGTAGCAGATTTGACTAATGTGATATGTTTGATTTCTTGATTTCTGCTTCCATGGATGTTGATTGTGGAGGCAAGTAAAATGCAATCCTTGACAACTTAAATTTTTCCTCTATTTACCATAATGCTGTTTATTGATCCAATTGTGAGGATTTTTGTCATCTTTATGTTGAGGTGTTGTTGTTGTGAGCCATCAAGTCAGTACCAATTCATAGTGAACCTTTATTGGGTTTCTGTTTCCAAGGCTATAAATTTCTACAGGAACAGAAAACCTTATCTTTCTCCCACAGAGCAGCTGATGGATTCGAACCACTGACCTTGCAGTTATCAGCCCAACATGTAACTCATTACACCAGCAGGGCTCCATGTTTAAGTGTAATCCATAATAAAGTCTATAGCCTTCATCAGTAAGTACTTCAAGTTCTCTTCACTTTCAAGAAGCAAGGTTGTATAATTTGCAAATCACACATTGCTAATAAGTCTTTGTCTTAGTTATCTGTTAAGTACCATGGAGTAGGTTCCAACTCATGGTGACTCTGCACAGGGTTTCCAAGGCTCTAAATCTTAATGGGAGCAGAACACCTCATCTTTCTTCCACAGAATGCTGGTAGTTTCGAACTGCTGACCTTGAGATTGGCAGCCCAACTCGTAACCACTACACTACCAGAGTTCCTTTAACTATCTAGTGCTGCTATAAAAGAAATGTCACAAGTAGATGACTTTTAATAAACAGAAACTTTTCTTTCACAGTTTTTTGTTGTTGTTAAGTGCTATCAAGTTGATTCCAATCCATAGCAACCCTGTATACGGTTTCTGAGGAGCAGCTAGTGAGCTTGAACCACCAACCTTGCTTCTCAAACCGACCTTGCAGTCCAGCGCATTAACACACAGCAGTCAGAATTCACAGCCCCAGCCCTAAGGGAAGGCTTTCTCTTTGTTGGCTCACACTTTATAAAAAAAGTCCTTGTCTCATTTCTGCATTGTTAGGCCCAGCATTCCTTGGAAATCTCCATGTGTCTTGGTATCAATCTTCCCCTGGGCCTAGGAGGTTCCCAATGCAGGAATCTGGTTCAACCTAGTATTCCACTTGGGGATCTTCTTTCTTGGTGGCAGTAGGTCCCTCTTTCTCTGCTCATTTAGCTCTCCTTTTATCTATTATAAGATTTTAAAAAGTTGCAGGTCATACATAAGACTATAGGTGGAAGCCTGAACCATATACAGATTTCCAGAGACGGGGAATTTCCACTTGAAAGGACGAGCAGACCAGCCTGGAACGGCTAGAAGAATAGAAGAAACTACTTGAAAGAAAGACCTACAGGAAAAATACAAAACAATAGAGGCAGATGGACTGTTACTACAAGAACAAACAAGTTGATTGCCCAGGAAACATCAAGGCAAATGATCCGGTCCCCTCAGCGCAAACCCCCTTCCAAGACTACGACTCAATGGGAATACACGTTCTGATTGGTGACCATGCTCGTCACTGACAAGGGGAAGTGAGGGAAAAACAACAATGAAGTGGCAAGCTAAGCGAGCTAAGCCCTACAATATGGAGAGTGAAGCGTTCAGCTGATAAAAAGAGAGGGCATATGCACAAGAACACCCACACTTGCAGATAATACCCACTTGACCTGGCTTCAATGACTGGATGATCAGCGCTCAGCCAGAAGAAGATAGAAGAGGAAAAAAAGAGTAATCTGATGCAATTTGATGAACTTGACCTACATCTATGGAAGCAGTAGGTCAAAAGAGGGAACAAATTCTTACAGCAAGAATCATTCCCACCCCCTCCACACACAGAGTAGACAGGGATGGGCAACTTGGACATTGGCTACCCAAAATGGGGGGAGAGGGGGGGTAAAGCTACAAAGGCAAGAAGTGACTGGCTTACAAGCTTTCAAGAGGGAACCTAGAGACAGGGGACCTGGAGGAAGGCAGACTTCTCCAGTGAGTAGTATCCAATCTGCCTAGGCGGAGTTGATGAAATGAAATGCAGATGGGTCTCTTGTGATACAACAGTGAATAATTGTTATCAGGACTGACTGTGAACGTTGGAAATGTAAAGGTAGACATTTTATAGCAAGGAAGGAAGTGATTAACATCAACGGAGAAGAGCCAAGAGAGGGACCCTACCCAGAGAAACAGTGATGCCTGAGATGAAGGCAGAGACAATGATGTGAAGCGATGGAGCAACTGGGGGCTTTAGACCCAGAGAGGGAGAGCGACTGTGTGCTGAAGACTGGGGGGGGTGGGGGGTGGAGGGGGCAGACTTGCAGGGTATATCCTTTGGTTGGTTGATGATGTATGGAGGGGATTGTAACCATGGCAATGATACGATGTACGATAGAATGAATGTAAAACTAATGTTGTCCCATGTAAACTATCATATAATTCACAATAAAACACTAAAAAAAAAAACAAAAAACAAATGTTGCAGGCCACACCCCCAAAAAAACTCCCCTTACATGGGATCAGTGCTGTGATAAGATCAAGTATGTTGCATGCCACCCTTAATCTTCTTACAACTGATTGGTTTATCACATCAGAGCATATCATGGGGGATCAGTACGTAACTACCAAACTACTGAGAATCATGGGCCAGCCGAGTTGCCATGTATTTTGGGGGGGGACACAATTCAATCCATGATAGTCTTCCTCTGATCCCAGTCCCACAATTTTCTTCATATTGTCCAGTTTCTCAGGTTATTTGCTCAGCATACAGAATGAATAAGGGTGGTGAAAGGACACAATCCTTATTTTAAACCACACAGTAGTCTTTGTTGGAACAATTACCTCTTGAGTTCCCATTCTTCCCAAAGGTATCCATAATTTTTGATGAGTCACACAGTCATGTCTTTTCTTATAGGTAAACAACTGAACCACAGGTAAACACCTTAACCACAGTGTCACCAGAGCTCCTTCACCATTGCATAGATACATTTAAAAAAGTCAGAACTAGCCATAATAAAGTTTAAAAATATTTAAGAGCTCATATATGAAAGCAGAGATTATCAGAAAGATGTTTACCTGTGCTTTATTGACTATGCAAAGGCTTTCAATTGCGTGGATCATGGACAACATTGTGAAATATGAGTATTCCAGAACACTTAAATGTGCTCATAAGGAATCTGTAGGTGGACCAAGAGGCAGTTGTTCGAACAGAACATGGGAACACTGATGGCTTAAAATTAAGAAAGGTGTGTGACAGGGTTGTATTCTTTCACCACACTTATTCAAACTGTACGCTGAGCAGATAATCAGAGAAGCTAGGTTATGTGAAGAAAAACAAGGTATCAGGATTGGAGAAAGACTCATTAACAACTTGCAATATACAGATGATACAAACTTACTTGCTGAAAGTGAAGACTTAAAATATTTACTGAGAAGACCAAAGAACACAGCCTTCAATATGGACTGCATCTTAATATAAAGAAAACAAAAATCCTCACCACTGGACCAATAAACAACATTCTGATCAATGAAGAAAAGATTGAAGTTGTTAAGAACTTCATTCTTCTTGGATCAACTATCAACACTCATGGAAGCAGTAGTCAGGAAATCGAGTGACGTATTGCATTAGGCAAATCTGCTGCACAAGACCTTTTTAAAGTGTTGAAGAGCAAAGATATCAGCTTGAAAACTAAGGTGCACCTGACCCAAGCCATGGTATTTTCAATAACCTCATATGCATGCAAAAGCTAGACAGTGAATAAGGAGGACCGTAGAAGAATTGATGCTTTTGAGTTATGGTGTTGAAGGAGAATATTGAAAGTGCCATAGGCTGGCCAAAAGAACCAACAGATCTGTGTTGGAAGAAGTGCAGCCAGAGTGCTCCTTGGAGGCCAGGATGGCCAAACTTCATCTCATACTTGGGACATATTGTCAGGAGGGACCAGTTGGTGGAGAAGGATATCATGTGTTGTAGGGTGGAGGGGCAGAGAAAAAGAGGAAGACCTCCAACGAGATGGATTGGCAAAGTGGCAGCATCGATAGACTCAAGTGTGGCAACTGTAGTAAGATTGGCCCAGAATTGGGCAGTGTTTCGTTCTGCTGTGCATAAGGTCTCTATGAGTTGGTACCGACTCGATGGCACCTAACAACAACTACATATGAAAAAAAGACAAGAATGCAAACATTCAGGGCAGAAGAGCTTCTAAATATTAAACTTTTAGAAAGCTAGTTAAATGATCAAAGGAGCTTTTGTTTATCTTATGTTCTTATTCATAGTTTAAATGAAATATTTGGTATTTATTTAAAATTTTTAAATAGCATGTGTGACAATAAGTGTGATGAAAAGTGTTTTTGTATAAAAAATGTGAGTAAGGAATTGGCATATTGCTGCTCTCCCATTGTTAGTTATCCATGTTTGAAGTGAATCAGCTACCCCATGGTGAAGAATATTGAATGTACCATGGACGTTCAGAAGAACAAACAAATCTGCCTTGGAAGAAGTGCAGCCACAGTGATCCTTAGAAGCAAGAATGGTAAAACTTAGTGTCATATACATTGGACATGTTATTGGGGAGACCAATGCATGGAGAAAGGCATGCTTGTAAGAGCATAGATTCAGTGAGAAAGAAGACCCTCAGCAGTGGTTGCAACAATGGGGTCAAGCATAGCAATGATTGTGAGGACAGTACAGGACCAAGCAGTGTTTCATTCTGTTGTACATAGGGTCTCTATGTGTTTGAGCCAACTCAGTGATACTTAACAAGAACAACAAGTCTTTAGGACTTGCCCACAACCCAGACCTTTCTGGATGATCTGACTGTCTTACTGCCTGTCCCCCCTTCCAGTGGAGGCACAAGGGATGGTTTCATCCTGTGTGGTAACTCATGGTGTTGCCCCTCACTCTCCATGAACCTTTTCTCTTACCAGACCAGACAGGATTTTTAGTAATGTTTACTATCAATTTTAATCATAGAATAATATGTGATAAATATGTTTGTAAATTGTTTAAACACAATATTTCTTAATTTACATGACTGAGAATAATAAAATTGTTTTGTCAAATCTTTCCATATTGAGTTACATTATTAATTACGGCATTATTAGTAATTGAGCAGACGACCTCTAAAAATTTTTCTCTTCTTTTCCTTTAATTACTACTTTATTCTCTAAAATGTTATTGATGCAAGCAAGTTCATAAGTACTATTCACCACAATACTGGAACGAAAACACCAGAAAATTTTACAAAATCGGTGACTACAAAAACACCAACATCAACAAAACAATAGCACATGAGATTCGAAGTAGCCTAATTGGGTAATAATGACAGCTCGGACCAGATGGAGCTCATTAGAAGGTTCAAAAGTCAATTAGCGTAGAGTTTTAGCCTTGTTAGGTATAGTGATACATGCAAACTGGGCTTATGAAATGTGTTCTTGTTTTTATAACTAACTACAGGGATTTTTTTCATTAAAAATAATAAATTTCTGCTGAAATACTGCACGGAAATTTTATAGCCAGTCATTTTGATGTCAGCCCCTCTGACAGTGTTACCCAGTGCGGTCGGCATATCCTGCACCCCCCTGAAAACACCACAGCCCCTTTCTCACCCTCCTTTACTTGTGTCTTCCCATATACTCTTCTGCCCCTACTTTGATCTGACCCTCTCTTAATCACCACCAGCCAGTCATCTAAACATTATTGGGCTTTGGGGAAATTACACTATAGAAGCCAAATAGATAAATAAACTCTGATCTTAGATCTGAACTAGATCAGGCTTATTAGTCCCTTGGGGATGTTTATCTTAGAAAAGAACAACTTCAGATCTGGATTCAGTATTTGAGGAGGCTGCCAGATCCATCCATGGTCAAACATATGCAGGGCAAGGACAAGTGGGGACGGTACTATATCAAGTATTCAGGTCTATGAGGGCACAAAAAATAGCATCGCTATTATTTGCTTGGGTTCAGGTCCAACTGAAAAATGAGACAAAAACTCTCTTTGATGGAAGTCTAAATGTTCTCCTTTTTCTACTTTCCCATTGTCATTGAGTAGATTCCAACACATGGTGACTTCATATGTTACAAAGTAGAAGCACTTCATAGTGTTTTCTAGACTATATTATTTACAGAAACAAAGGACCACTTCTTTCTTCTGTGATCCCACTGGGTGCGCTTGAACCTTCAATCTTTAGGCTAGGAGCCAAGTGTAAACTTCTTGCTTCACCAAGGGACCTAGTATCACCTTTATTACTGACAAATGTGATAGTAGAGAGTGTGCTTATAAGTGGAACAGATACGGTCTCTAGTCCTGAAGCCGAGAATTATCCACGGCTGCCCCAGCTTTCTTACTGAAAATTTCATGTCTCAAGAAACCCCTCAGTCCCGGGCAAATGTGGGTAACTGGTCACCCTAGTTGAACCAGGGAAGATTGCCCCAACAGCATAGTGGGAGAAGAGACTATTGCATTTCCTGTGGATAGCTCACTCTCAACAACAACAACAACAACAACAACAACAACAAAACAACGTAGAAGGCCTGCCTAGTTTTTTCTTCCAAACTCACCAATCACATTAAGTCACTAAAGGATGAGAATATTAAGCTGATGTGTCTCCAGTCACATGGAACAAAACATCAGGAATGGGGGTAAAAAGAAAACATTCCTTTCTAACCCAAAATATAATAAAGCTAACCAATTCAAATGAACTCTCAACAATCCAATAGAAATTAGCAGACAGTCTCAATTATAAACAAAGTTGAAAAGAAATATAATTTTGTAGTTTCATACAATAATTCAAACTAAGCTTTAAAACTATTGTTTAATAAAACTTTCATTATTTAATAAAATAGACATGCTATAATGTTAGATCAAAAAAGACTATGTTGTTGTTGTTGTTGTTAAGTGCCATTGAATCCAGTTCGACTCATAGCAGCCCTGTATAGAGTTTCTAAGGAGTTGCTGGTGAGCTTGAACCACCAACCTCGAAGTTCAAACAGTGTTACAGTCTGGCACATTAACCCAGGGTGCCACACCACACTTCCTGGTAAATGGTGCTTGGATGAGTCCATGTGATCAGTTTTCACAAATGATTTGTGAGCACCTATCATATGTGGTGGCACTGTAAGATAAACACTGGATTGCTAACCACAAGGTCAGAAACTCATACCCACCTATCACTCCATGGTAGAAAATATCTTTCTGCTCCCATAAGATTCACAACCTCAGAAACCTTATCATGTGGTATGGATAGTGGGAGTAGACCCACAAATATATAAAGGTTTGACAGAGGATATTTTTACATAGAGATTTACCTATGTTAAAAAACATTTCCATGAATGTAGTGGAGCATTGTTGTTGTTAAGTGTCGTTGAGTCAGCTCCAGTTCATAGGAACCCTGTATAGGGTTTCCAAAGAGCAGCAAATGGGTTTGAACTGCCAATCTTATAGTTCACAGTCCAGTGCTGATCCTACAGAACCACACCAGTTGTTGTTGTTGTTAAGTCAGTTCCAACTCAGAGTGACCCTGTATAGGGTTTCCAAGAAGTTACTGATGAGTTTGAACCACTGACCTTGTGGCTCAAACCGACTTTGCAGTCCAGTGCTTAACCTACAGTGCCAAGGTACACAACAGAACAAAACACTGCCCAGTCCTATGCCAGCTTCACAATTGTTTTCACATTTGAGGCCTCCTCATTAGACGTCTTCCTCTTTTTTGCTGACCTTCCACTTTACCAAGCATGATGTCCTTTCCAAAGATTGGCCCCTCCTGATAATATTTCTGAAGTATGAGAGAAGAAGTCTCGCCTGCTGGCTTTTAAGGAGCATTCTAGTTGCACTTCTTCCAAGATAGATTTGTTTGTTCTTCTGGCACTCCATGTGTGTTAGACTGGGTTCTCTAGATAAACAAAACCAGTGAAACATATATGTATATTTATAAAGAGAAGTTTATATCAAGGAAATGGCTCACAATTGAAGAGGGAGAGTTCCAAGTCCGGGTCAGATGAACCAAGATTGGCAGAAAGACAGGCACAGAAGCGAGTTGCTAATGGTTCCTAGGATCAGCTGATACTAGAACAGGCCACTGGCTCAAGTCCAAATACACAGAGGTCAAAGCAGAAAGCAAACAAGCTTTGCCTGTGTGTCTAATATACTGGAAGCAGGCCACACACCAGAGAAAACAACCTTTCAGTTGATTGGTTACTCATAGAAGACCTCATCATAGCATTAATTACATTGTATTAGATCTCATTATAGAGATAACTACATCTCAAAGTGGAGGGACAGTGAAAAAGAGAGGCCCCAATGAGATTGATTGGTACAGTAATACTAGCAATGGGCTCAAGTGTAGCAGTAATTATAAAGATAGCATAGGATTTGGTGGTATTTCGTTCTTTTGTATATAGGGTTGCTATGGGTCAGAACCAACTAAGTGGAATCTAACAACAACAACACATCTCAACTTCTAAACTTCTGAAAATCCTGGCACAGTCAAGTTGACACAAAACCTTAACTATCACACCATGGTGTTTTCAATACTCATCTTCAACACCGTAATTCAAATGCATGGATTCTTCTGCAGTCATCCTTATTTATTGTCCAAGTTTGACATGCATTATGAGGCTATAGAAAATATCATGACTTGGGTCAGGTGCACATTAGTCCTAAAACTGGTATCTTTGCTCTTCAAACTTTAAAAAGGTCTTATGCAGCAGATTTCCCTAACATAATACTTCATCTGATATCTTGACTGCTGCTTCCATAAATGTTGATAGAGGACCCAAGCAAAACAAAGTTTTTGATAACTTAAATCTTTGCTCCATTTAACACTATGTTATTTATTATTCTAGTTGTGAGGATTTTTGCTTTCTTTCCATTAAGGTGCAATCCATACTAAAGGCTGTAGTCTTTGATCTTCATCAGTAAGTATTTTAAGTCTTCTTCAATTCTAACAAGCAAGATTTTATCATCTGCTTATCATAGGTTGTTAATGAGTCATCCTCCAATCTTGATACCATGTTCTTCTTCTTCATATAATTCAGTTTCTCATATTATTGCTGAGCATACAGATTGAGTAAGTACAGTGAAAGAATACAACCCTGGTGCATACCTTTCCTGATTTTAAACAATTCAGTATCCCTCTTGTTCTGTTCTAATGACTTTTGGTCTATGTACTGCTTACAGGTAGTGGAGCATACGGGGTGAGGGGGAGGCCAAAATTATTAAAACTTCTTATACATTACCAAACACCTTGAAGGGATGAGTTGCTGGGCCTGGGATTCAGGATCATAGATCATGGTTGATTGGCATAATACAGTCCATAAGACAATGTTCTACATCCTATTTTTCTGAGTAGTGACTGGGGTCTTAAAATTCATGAGTGGCCATCTAAGGTGCAATTGTATGGTCTCTCCCTGTGCAGAGGAAAATAAGAGTGATGAGAATTGAAGATGGTTGGAAATAATTAGTCCAGTGGTCTAATGAAACACATGAACATCAATCTTTACAATCCTGAGACCAGAAGAACTAGATGGTGCATGGCTTCCAATAGCAACAGCTCTTAAAGGATTAAGATGAGAGAAAATGTGGAACAAAACTCAAAATTATAAAAAAAATACAAGACTTACTGGTCAGAAAGAGATTGGAGGAAACTGAGATATGGCCATTGTCTACCCTTCAGCTATGAAACAGAACTCACCCTCATGATTCAATTTTCAGCCAAGCTATATATATATATATTCACAAAACTAGTGAGGTATACACACCATAGATTAGTCAACCATTCAAGATCAAAATGGCAGCATTAACTTAAGGAAAAATTTTAGAAAAGTTGGGGAAGAGGAGGAAGGGAATCAAGACTCACAGGGAGGAAGTAGTATGAGTGATGTTACATTGATGGAATTTCAATCATTAAAATTAAATATATATGATCAGTTTAATGTAAAACTAATTATCTGCTCTGTAAAGTTTTACTCAATTCACTATAAAAAGTTTTTAAAAAGAAAAGAAACCCTACACACAATTGTTGTAAGTCAAAATCGACCAGATGGCAGTGATTTTGACTATGTGTGAAGCCCTAATGTTGCAATGGTTATGCACTCTGAATATCTGTAGTTTGAACCCACCAGGAGCTCCACAGGAGAAATAATTTGGCAATTGATTGGCTCATATTTATTTACAGCCTTGTAAACCTTATGGGGAGGTTCTATTCTGTCCTATAGGGTCTCTATGAATGGAGATCAAGAGAACAGGAACCGTAGTGGTTACGAATCAGGCTGCGAACCTTAAGGTCAGCGGTTCGAAACTACCAGCCGCTCCGCGGGAGAAAGATGAGGCTTTCTACTCCCGTAAAGATTTACACCCTTGGAAACTCTGTACAGGGTCGCTATGGGTCGGAACCGACTCGACGGCACTTCACAACAACAACAACAACAACAACCGTGAACCTAATTTGCTCTTATTTTTCTTGCTTCGTACATTGTTAACATAGATCTTTGTTGTTTGCTATTTCTTTTTACATACTATAAGCGCTTTAAGCTATCAGTTTCCCTTTGAACCTATGCTTTAGGTGCTTCTCACACACTTGGATGAATTGGTACTCATTTTTATCTTTGTATTGTTATACATACAGGGTTCCCCATCCATCTGGAAACTGCTCACACTGCAGTCCACAGATGGAATTTCTTTGTCCTTAGGGAAATCATGTTTCACTCTTAAGATTTTTCAACAGATTGGATGAGACCTACTCAAATTATCAAGAATAATCCCCTTTGTTTATAATGAACTGATTCTAAAAAAATTAATGTTTGATTGATACTGAGCACTTGGCAAAGGAGCCCTGGTAGCACAGTGGTTAAGTGCTTGGCTGTTAACTGAATGGTCAGATTAACTAGCTAATCTGCAGGAGAAAGATGTGGTAATCTGCTTCTGTTCCCAGCCTTGGAGACTAGGAGACAGTTCTGTTCTGTAGGCAAGCTATGAGTCAGAGATGGTACACAACAAACAACGTAGCCTAGGCAAGGTGACATAGAACTAACTATTATACCCCTCTACTCTGGTAGAGTAGTGGTTACGAATCGGGCTGCGAACCTTAAGGTCAGCGGTTCGAAACTACCAGCTGCTCCGCGGGAGAAAGATGAGGCTTTCTGCTCCCGTAAAGATTTACAGCCTTGGAAACCCTATACAGGGTCGCTATTAGTGGGAACCTACTCCAAGGCACACAAACACCAACCAACCAAGAACAACGTATGTGTCATTTCCTGTCTGAGCTTTAATTTCCATGATGAGACAATTCAGAACACTCTTTATAGTCTGCCTTGTTTATCAGCAAGGTTTTAGGTGGTGATTGCTCTGAAGACAACAATGGCATAAATGAAGACTCAGCGATAGATCATGAATGAGAAAACAAAACAAAACAAAACAAAAAACTACCCATAGTTTTACACCATTGAAATGTAGAGGTTGCTTATTAGCACATCAGAAACAAGCATATCCCGAATGACACAATGTGTTATTTCAAATACCTAAAACATGAATAGAAAACAATGATTAGAAAGAAATGGTAATGGTGATTTCCTTTCTGAGGCAGCATTTTAATCTCTTCCCCTTGATTGTTTTTGTACTTCCAAATGTGTTTTATTGAACTTGTTTTAATTTTATATATTTTTTTAAAATTAACAAAAATAGAGAGATGGCGGTGGTCTGGAGGCTGCATGCTGTCTGCAGTGCTCAAGGAGCCTGAGCTTTGTTCCTTGGAACACCAGTGATCAGATCTGCTCTTGTCTCAGTATTTCTCCAGGACCAGTCTGCTCCAGGAGTGCAGCACATTCACCTGTCCCCCCAGCCACTATTCTGGTTCCAAGGCTGCATCTCTCCACTGGACTGGGGAGAGGGTTTTCAGTGTTTTGCTCCTGGGCCGGCTCCCAGCTGCTTATTTGAATCTTTGCTCTGCAATGGACTACTCTCTAGCTGCAGTTCTCACACTCTCCATGGTCACTGGGGCATGGGACAGGTTGTTACTGACTATATCCATGAGTATATACCAGAGAAAAGGAGCTCTGGTAGCGTAGTGGTTACGAATCGGGCTGCGAACCTTAAGGTCAGCGGTTCGAAACTACCAGCTGCTCCGCGGGAGAAAGATGAGGCTTTCTACTCCCGTAAAGATTTACACCCTCGGAAACCCTATACAGGGTCGCTATGGGTCGGAACCGACTCGATGGCACATAACAACAACAACAACATACCAGAGAAAGCTGCCAATGCTGGCTTCCTGGCACTCTTGACTCTAACCTTTGCTCATCTGTGCTATTTCAACTATCACAATGTAGGCATCTGCAAAGTTACTGCCATGCTGTGGAGCTCTGAATTTTTACTTAGTCCCTTAAAAAATGATTGTCCACCTCTTTACTTCTGCTCTGTCACCCCATTCAGCTATCAATAAGGAGGAAATAACAGATGTCCATTGGTGAAACAACCCTCTTCTAATCACTTGATTCGTTTCAGAATTTAATCGTGTAGGAAACGGTTTGAGAGGAATTAATATTCACAGAATAGTGAGACTGCCTGCCATATTCTGATGATATAATGGGATTGTCTCCTAGCTTTTTAGAAGACTCACAGTGTGACAAAACATTGTATATGAGCATGCACCTTTTAATTTATCATTTTCTTAATGAGAATTCAATTTGTTCCTATCAGCATATTACGATCATACCTCTTCAATAATTGTTGTAGGAATGATGGACAATGGGAATGTCTGTTAACTCATAAATAAAGATTTTGCAGAAAATTTTAACTATCTTAAGTTTTGTAAACAACTCCCTCTGGTTTCTTTCTTAGTTTTTTTGTTTTATGCTCTTCTGTTGATGGTTACATGTCCGAGTGAAACTTTAAAATGAGGAAATGTCTCACTAATTTCTGAATTCTAGGAGGAAAAGCTTGCAGATTGTTTGAATATAGAGAAGTTCCATTCCTTGTAGATGTATTAAAATCTAGATTGAAAACTGAGACGTATCCTTCAAATGTCCTTAAATAATCTGCTTACAAATATAAAATTAAAAAGTAACAAACTGTTATTTTCTTACTTTGAACATCTCTAATGTGAAAATGTATTCTATGAAAACAAAAACGTTTAAAATAAAATGATATACAATGCAAAAATTAACAAAAATAGATACCTTTAGACCATGTGCTTTAAAAAAAATAAAAATGCTTTAAAATAATTATATCCATTGTTTATATGTGAAACATGTGTCATGGTACTAGTTTGAAACTCAGTTTTAAATTACTCTTATTTAAATTTGGCTCAAATTTCTGTACTCTCACACATACAAGGATATATTTTCTGGCAAAAAAAAAAATCTTAACTGAGAGGTCTATAAAACTTTTGGGGTGCAAAGGAATGCTAAAGCTGTTTAACTTGTTAAGCATAAGGTCCAAAATATTTCTATCAATTTCCAAACTAAAAGGAATTGAGAAATATTTTAAGAAGTCATGAAGAAATCTACATTTCAAAGCAATAAAATGATATGAAGCACATGCTTCACATCGTTAGAGATATTCTATCCACCATTCTCTATCTCTTCCGTGATGTGTAAAGGTAGAGAAAGGTGGTTCTGAAAAGCAGAAGCAGCTTTAAAATTTTTGTAGTTACTCTAGCAGCAAATTTCTCAAGAAGATGGTGACCAGAATTCTTATGAAGCCCTCAATATGATTGCATTTTTGTAGGTGTTAAGTGCCGTGGTATCAGCTCTGACTCATAGCAATCCTATATAGGATTTCCAAGAAGCAGCTGGTGGGTTTGAATTACCAGCCTTGAGGTTTGCAGTCCAGTGCTTACTGGAGACATTCTATTACTAAACAATTCTAAAAGTTGAGGGCAGTTTTTTTGTTGTTGCAATAGAGATAGTCAGAGGGAGCTCAGAGTAGAGTTTGTGTAGCAAATTATAATAACCCTGCTAGAGAAAAGTTTTTATGTAGTAGTGTCAATTCCTACCAAAAAAAAAAAAAAAATTGGTGATTGCAGCTTGGGAGCACAGGCTTTGACTCATAGAGACCTGGATTCAAGTTGTAGTCTGTAGTTTCTTACATACTCAACTCTTTTTGGAATTCCATTACTCTGTCGAAGGCACTACCACTTGGACTTGTTGTCAGGTGCTATCTAGTCAGCTCAGACTCATAGGAAGCCCACACACAACAGAAGGAAACACTGCTGGCTCCTGAGCCATCCTCACAATTGTTGTTACATTTAAGCCCACCTTTTTTGCTTAGCAGCATCCAAAACTAAACTTTGTTTTCTTTATTTCACTTTCTTTCTGTCTTACTCGCCTTTTTATTCTTTTGTTTGCATGGTGAAAAAAACACATTTCTACAAAAATTAAATTTGGTATGCAAATAACAAAGCAAGATCCCAAAGTACTTGAGTGGGCCTGAGAGCAATTTTTGCTTGGCTACATCATGCATTCCTTCTTTCCACTCTTTTCATACTATCTATCCAGATTCGCCATAAGAAAGAGCTTCTAAGAAACACACTTTGTTGTTGTTAGATGCCATCCAGTCCATTTTTACTCATAGTGACTCCTTGTGACAGAGTAGAACTGTCACATAAGATTCTCTAGAAGTCCTGGTGTGGCTCTGTAGGTTAAACACTGGGCTGGTAACTGCAAGATTAGCAGTTCAAACCCACCAGCTACTCTCAGAAACTCTACCCAGAGTTGGTATGAGTCAGAACTGACTCAATGACACATAACAACAGCAACAACAACAATATTTACAGGAGGGAGACCTGGTGGCATAGCAGTTGAACCTATCCAGTTACATGACAGCAGAAATATCTCGTGATCTGCTTCTATAAATATTGTTGTTGTTATTGTTGTTAAGTGCTGTCAAGTGGGTTCCAACTCATAGTGACCCTGCATAGAGTTTATGAGGTCACCTCTCTTTAGAATGAGTGCAAACCTGTTTGCAGTTAGCAGTCCAGTGTTTACAGCCTCCTTACATTTCTACTCTGCCACATGGGGTCACCTTAAGTTGAAGATCAACTCAACTGCTCTCAGCAACAGTTACAATCTTTATGGGACTAGATCATTAGATTTTTTTTCCCCATAGAGCTGCTCAGTGGGTTTGAACCACTAACTTTTTGGATAGTAGCTGAGTGCTTAAACACTGCACCACCAGATTTATGCTGCACACTAACAACAACAACAATATAAAAACCACTGCCATCAAGTCAAATTCTGACTAATAGTGACCGTATATAGGGCTTCCAAGGCTGTTAACCTGTACAGGAGCATAAAGACTCATCTTTCTCCCAATGAGCGGCTGGTGGGCTTGAAGTACCAACCAATCTTGTGATTAGCAGCCCATTGTTTATTCTAAAATACTGTCAGGGATCCTTAAATATAAAACTTTCAAATGATTAAGGAAGACTGAACTAATTTTGACTGAAAATCCAAATTGTATTCATCCATTTATTTCAACACTCTTCTACTAAGCACTTAGGTTATCTGCACAAATAGATAACCTAGGCCTAGGGAAGAGTTATGAATCTGTGACTCCATTGATATATAGCTTCCTTTAACTAGCTTACATAGAACAAACTCAAATAAATGATTTAAGAAACCTAGTGGATTAAAGGGTAAGTGTTCTGAGATGGGGTGAGGAGAGAAAGAGTTATATACTCCTGAAACATGGAATATCTGCTGGAGAATGGATTGACAATATACAAATATTAAGACCCTACTTGCAGCAAGAATCATTCCCACCCCCTCCATACACAGAGTAGACAGGGATGGGCAACTTGGACATTGGCTACCCAAAATGGGGGGCCAGGGGCTACAAAGGCAAGAAGTGACTGGCTTACAAGCTTTCAAGAGGGAACCTAGATCCAGAGGGCCTGGAGGAAGGTAGAATCTCCAGTGAGTAGTAACCAATCTGTCTAGGCGGGCTGATGCGATGAAATGCAGACGGGTCTCTTGTGATACAACAGTGAATAATTGTTATCAGGACTAAGTGTGAGGGTTGGAAATGTAAAGTCTAGGAGTGGAGGTCCCTAGGACCATCAAGGGAGAAGAGCGGAGAGCGGGGCCCTATCCAGAGAAGCAGTGATGCCTGAAATGGAGGCAGAGATGATGACGTGGAGCGATGGAGCAGCTGGAGACTTTAGATCCAGAGAGGGAGAGCGACTGTGTGCTGAAGACCAGAGGGGTACAGAGGGCAGGATTGCAGGGTATACCCTTTGATTGGTTGATGATGCATGGAGTGGATTGTAATCATGGCAATGAGACGATATTACGATAGAATGAATGTAAAATTAATGTTCTCCCATGTAAATTATCACATAATTCACAATAAAACATTTAAGGGAAAAAAAAAAAAAAAAAGACCCTACTTGAATATGGAAGTTTGCTAGTTAAAGGCACCTAAGGAAGTGGATGGACAGCGTATTGCTCAAGGAAAACTGTCCTACTTTATAATTATACACAGGGCCATAATCATTCAAGAAAATTCTCCTTGCGGCCTTTTCTTTCTCTCTTCTGTCAAGAACATCAGAACTTCCAGGCACCTCAAAGACTGATACTACTATCAGTAGTAGTGGTGGTGGTGATGATGGTGGTAGTCATGTGCCATGGAGTTAGTTCTGACTCATAACGACCCCTGTATAGCGTTTCTGAGGAGCAGCTGGTAGGTTTGAGTCACCAATCTTGTGGTTAGCTGTCTAGTGCTTATCTTAAAGTGCCACTACTGTGATGACCTAATAGAAGACTTTGGTTGACTCACCAGTTGTGTTCCAGAAACTATATCCTTCACAGCCAGTCACAGCCTCTGAGCAGCATGTGATAGCAATACTGCTTTGCTGTTAAATGCTATCAAATCGGTTCTGACTCATAGCTGTCTAGGGTTTCTGAGGCCGTAAATCTTTGCGGGAGCAGCAAATCTCATCTTCTCCCATGAAGCAGCTGGTGGACTCCAACCACCAACCTTGTGGTTAGTAGTCCAGTGCTTATTTTACAAAACCACAACACTCCCTGTACAACTCATAGTAATGACACAATTCAGCCAAAAGCAAAGAATAGTAATGCTTTATTTACCCAATGTGACCATATTACAGGCTATGATTTCTAAAGGTCATTTTCAAACATTGGAAAGATCTCAGGGATCCTTCAGCATCTTAGAGTTCAATCTAAATTTCATTTACTAGTCTAAATCTGTCATTTTATAAATGAGAAAATTTACCCAGAGTTATATTGCTGATAATAAAACCAGGTTCCTAGACACCCAGTTTTTAGGGCTCTGTCTGCTTCACCACACTGACACAGTTAAAGACAAGGCACACAATCAAACTGAAGAAGCAATAAACTCTAAACATATTCAACTGCATTATCTTGCAATCACGAATCGTTCCCTGAAACATTTTTTTGGATGGCAAAACTATCCTAGAAAAGCAGGCCTCAAGTGAAGGTTTTCTTGGGATTATGTAAGAAAATTCTGGAGAAACAGACCTAAGGATACCTCAATTTCTACTGATTTGACCCATATTAGGGACAACAGAGACCAGAGTTCTGCTATGCTGTTTTTAAGTTTACACAGTAGGCTGGCAAGGGCACCTACAAATGTCCTGACGACTCCCAGTTACCTCTATATCCTCAGCACCTTTGCCCCAGTTTCTAATCTTCCTCAAAAGACTGAAGCTTGAATACCCAGCCAAAGCTCCAGGAAGCAACTGGTCTAGTCCAAAAAACTTCATAACAGCTTATTAACCCTTCCACATCAGACCGGGCTAATCTGGACTCACTCAAAGTGAGATATGAGTGTAAGGAAGGGATCACCATATTTCAGCCTCATTGACTTTCATCCTTTATATAAACTTTCAAAGCACCACACCATAAAGATAATTTTAGAAGAAAGTTGCAAAGTATATGTGGAAGTTTCCTCTATGTGTGTTTGTGTGTGTAGACAGAGAATACACTTTCTGTATTTGTGGGGGGTTTTATTGGTGATTTGTTTGGTTTTTATTTTTGTTTTGTTTTTTGATAGATGGGAAGCAAGTGAGGGAAGCAGAGAGGAAATAGGGGAAAGGCCTTGAAGAAGTCCAGAAACATAAACACGAACAGTTTGTGCCTTGAGATAAACAGGAACTAACTCCTATGATGCTTGTAAACAGTGACTCTGGCAAGGGGTGGGAGGGGTTCGTTTAGCCATGATTATGATTAAATGAAGTATCAATCTTGGCTTTGCTCTGCATATTGAAGAGTTATTCTGAGATTTGCCATTTTTTTCACCTTACACTAATCTAACTAAATATGTTCTGAGGTCACATGATCAAAACACCCATGATGTGTCTTAATCAACATAGATGAAAAATGAAATCTTTGTTCATCTCTTGACCTGAGAGACAACCATCCACCAGAGAAATGCTGTCATTGTAAGAAAGGTCAGATTTGAATGTCATTTCAAATAAACTCTGAGTTTTTATAAAGAGAGAATTTTTATAGTATACCTCAAAAATAAACTCAGTTTTTTTTAAAAAAATCACTTTTTAATAATATTAGTTGAGGCATATAACATATCTATAAGGGCTTTAGAGGAAAAATGGGTTTATCATGAATGAATAAAGTCCTTTTAAGTAGAGATCTGAGAATTTATCTAGTAAATTTGTTTTGAGGATGCCCAATGACAACTATTTTAAATAAAATAATTTCAGCATTTTCTGAAAAAGCACTACAAATATGGTGCTTCTCTTTCTAATAGGCATAAAATTTGACTGAAAAATATGGTTTGTTAGGGGTTTACTCAGCCTAAGTAGCTAAAGGGAATACACAGAGTCACTATGCCAAAAAGAAATGGTGGCTGTTCAACTATTTCAAGAGACACTATAGGTTCAAGAGCCAATGGTACTGAAGGAAGGAAGAATTCGAATGTGCACTGAAGGGATGGACAAAGAGCAAGGCTCCAGGAATTAATGTAATATGAATTGAAATCTTTCAACAAATTAACACAGCACTAGAGGCATTCACTCATTTCTGCCAAGAAATATGGAAGACAGATGCCTGGCCAACTGATTAGAAGAGATCCATGTTTGTGCTCATTCTAAACAGAGGTGACCCAATGGAATGTGGAAATCGTCAAAATCATTAATATCACATGCAAGTAAACTTTTACTCAAGATAATCGAAAAACAATTGTAATATTACTTTGACAGGAAACTGCCCAAGGTACAAACCAGATAAGAGACAAGGATGTAGAACAAGGGATATCATTGCTGATGTCAGACAGATCTTGGCTGACAGCAGAGAATACCAGAAAGATGTTTACCTGTGCTTTACTGATTATGTAAAGGCTTTCCACTATGTGAATCATGACAAACTATGGATCACAGTGAGGGGTATGAATATTCCAGAACACTTAATTGTACTCATGAAGAACCTGTATATAGACCAAGAGGCAATCATTCAAACAGAACAAGGGGATACGGAATGGTTTAAAATCAGGAAAGGTGTGTGCCTGGTTTGTATTATTTCTCCATGCTTATTCAATCTGTATACTAAGCAAATAATCCAAGAAGTGAGATTATTTGAACAAGAACATGACATCAGAATTGGAGGTAGACTGACTAACAGCCTGCAATATACAGATAATGTAACCTTGTTTGCTGAAAATGAAGATCGCTTAAAATGAATGAAAATCAAAGACCACAGCATTTGGTATGGGTTGCACCTCAATGTAAAGAAAACAAAAATTCACACCACTGGACCAATAAATGACATCATAATAAATTGATTGAAGTTGTCAAATACTTCATTTTGTTTGACTCCACCATTAACACTCATGGAAGCAGCAGTCAAGAAATCAAATAACATATTGCATCGACTCTATGGCACCTAAGACAAAAAGTAGCTCTTTGGAGCTCCAATTTATAGGCTAAGATGCAGTCAACAGTAATACATGGAAAATGATCCTGCCCTAGACCAAGGTTACAGGAACATGCCAGAAGATACATCACTTTGGGTTAAGACTCAGGCAAAGACTCAGATATCAGATTTAATTTCTGATTTTTGAGCCTGGCACTTAATCCCTAAAATTCCAATGTGTGATCTCTATTAAGCAGGGACCAAAATGTTGAGTTCATAATGCCTTCCCTACATTTGGTCAAAACAAAAACCCACTACTGTTAAGTCAATCCTGACTCATAACAACCCTACAGGACAAAGCAGATTGACCCCTAAAGTTTCTAAGTCTATAAACTGTACAGAAGCAAACGGTCACATCTTTCTCCCATGAAGGAATACTGGGTTCTAATCACTGACTTCTTGGTTAGCACCCAAGCGTTTAGCCACTCTGCCACCAAGACTACTTCTACATTTGAGCAGATCCCTCATTATGAGTCTCCTAATCAAAGTAGAATCCAAACAACCATATTTATCAAACTGCCTTGTAGCACAACTATAGGCAATTAATCAACCAGATCCACACACAAAACGTACATACAGCAGTGACTGAGTACAGACAGATGAATTTGAGGGCACATATGAAAGTATCTTATTCTTCTAGGACACCTATGGTGGAGCTTCTGAATCCAGTCCCAAATATGAGCAAGTATCAGTAGTGGGATGATGGTAGCAGTGTGTTTTTGCTATAACAGTTCCATGGTGTGGCTATGTGTGGTTCCTAGCTGCATAGTTCTTAAATGTGTTATTCTTGATTGTGCCACATCCAGTCTGATTATCTGGAGTTCTCAGAGACTCTCTAAGGAATGTAACATGATTTTAAAAATCTCTTTCTGCTAAACTAGATACAGTAGGTTTTGCTATTTGCAACTAAATCCCTTGAATGGCCAAGATAACAGTTTACCCAAGGTAGAACTAGTAAGTATGGAGCACAGCACTGTGAATTATGATTATTATCATTTCAGGGGCATATGGAAAGAGACTTGTGTCCCTTAATCCTACTTCCATCTTTCTACTACAGTTACTTAAAGAAAGCCTTCGAAAGAAAGCAATGCTATTTCCATTGTCAAGAATAAGGATTTGGGAGACTCTCCAGTGAGTAGTATACAATCTGTCTAGGCGTGGCTGATGAAATGAAATGCAGATGGGTCTCTGATGATACAATAGTGAATAATTGTTATCAGGACTGATTGTGAGGGTTGGAAATGTAAAGGTAGACGTTTTATAGCAAGGAAGGGAGTGATTAACTTTCCAGTCTAGGAGCCTAGGTCCCTAGGACCATCAACGGAGAAGAGCGGAGAATGGGACCCTACCCAGAGAAGCAGTGATGCCTGAGATGGAAGCAGAGACGATGACGTGGAGCGATGGAGCAGCTGGGGACTTTAGATCCAGAGAGGGAGAGGGACTGTGTGCTGAAGACCAGAGGGGTGTGGGGGGCAGGCTTGCAGGGTATACCCTTTGGTTGGTTGATGATGCATGGAGGGGATTGAAACCATGGCAATGATACGATATAGGATAGAATGAATGTAAAAGGAATGTTCTCTCATGTAAACTATCACATAATTCACAGTAAAGCACACACAAAAAAAGAATAAGGATTTGAATGTACCTTTTTTCTCTCATTCTCTTGCTCATTCTACCTCTCCCTTTCTTCACCCCAACCCCGACAGAACACTGTCCTTGATGGTGATTGAAGCAGTTCTCATAAATCTTATGCTTTCATTTATATTCACATTGATCTTTCTTTATTTCCTCTTAAAATTCCTACGAGACTCTCAAATAATACAAAAGATACTAAAGAAATATATGAAGACAAATGTATATTCAAATTCGGAAAGAGGCATGAAGAACACTTCATTTTCTTACTTCCAAATTCTGGCAGCCTCCTCTATGTACAGAACCCTCCTCTCCTCCTATGCACCCAAGATGTTTAAGTCTCTCTTTACCGCAGAACAAATTCAGACTCACTTCCTTAAAAGAACTTTATCATCTCTTTTTAACATCTTGAAAGCAATGCATTTCCTTTAGGTATGGTACTTTTTCCATTGTATAATGTCCTTCCTTGCCTTTTATACTGGTTTTGCCTTAAAGTTTGTATTATCAAAAATTGATATTACCACTCTTGCCATTAGCTTGTAATTAGCTTGATTTTTTTTTACATCCTTTGATTTTTTTAAAATCTATTTTTGTCTTTGTGTCTAAGGTATGTTTCTTATAGATAGCATAGTGATGGGCCTTGTTTTCTTATGCATTCTGCTACTCTCTGACTCTTGACTGGTACATTTAATCCATTTGCATTCAGTGTAATTATCAATAGGTATGAACTGATTGCTGTCATTTTGTGGTGTGTTTAGATTTTTGGGTGTTTTTTTGTTTGATTTGTGTGTGTGTGTGTGTGTGTGTGTGTGCGTGTGTACGGTGATGTTGGTTTCTTTGCTCCACATATTTTCAGTGCTGAGTTCTTTTTGTGTGTGGATGTTCTTGTCATACTTTTTGTTGTTGTTGCTTTATTGTTTATTAAATCTTTATGATTTTTCTCTCTTGTTTTGATGAGAAAGTTTTAAATTTTTCTTTGAGGTTTTGCTTAAATTTATTAATTTATTCTAAAGTTTAAAAGAGTCTGTTCTATGACAAAAGTAACTTAACTTCCTCTCTATTTGCAAGTATTATACTCTATTTATTCTCTCTTTTTACTTCACAGGTGTCTTCATCTACAAATTGGTATTGCTGACCCCCTATTTTCAAACTGATGGGTTTGTTTTTATTTTGGATATGTCTATATCTCAGTTCCACCGCTCATTTGTCATACCATGGTGGTTTGTGTGTTGCTGTGATGTTGGAAGCTATTCTACCAGTATTTTAAATGTAAGCAGGGCCACCCATAGTGGACAGGTTTCAACTGAGCTTCCAGACTAAGAGAGACTAGTAAAAAGGAGAGGTGGACTACTTCTAAATGTTTAGCCACAGATACCCTTATGCATAGCTGTGGAGCACTGTCAGGTAGCACCAGAATATTGAGTACTGAAACATTAAGAATACCACCATAATATTGTCAGATATAATACAGGAAGGTGAACCCCTAAAGTTGGAAGGCACTCAAAATACAGCAGGAGTAGAGCTGCCTCCTCAAAGTAGATGTAACAGTGATGACATAAATAGAAGAATGCTTTCGGGACATTCATTTGTTGATGGTGCACAACTCAAAATTCGGATAAAGAGGTGTCAGTGTCCATTAATAATCAGAACATGAAAAGTATGAAATATGATTCTAGGAAAATTGGAAGCTGTTAAAAATGAAATGGAATACATAGAGATTGATCCATTAGGCAATAGTGAGCTGAAATGGACTAGTAGTGACCATTTTGAATCTGACAACCATGGTTTAGTCTTCTGGGAATGAAAAATTGAAGAGTATTGATTTAGCATTCATCATCAAAAAGAACATTTCAAGATCTGCTTGAAGTACAGTGCTGTCTGTAATATAATAATATCCATATTCCTACAAGGAAGATCAGTTAATAGCATTATTACTCAAATTTTCAACCAACCAATAAAGACATTGATAATGAAATTGAAGAATTCTTCCAACTTCTTAAGTCTGAAATTGATCAAACATGCAATTAAGATGGATTGCTAATTACTGGTGATGGGAACGCAAAGGGTGGAAACAAAGAGGAAGGATTAGTAGTTGGAAAACATGGTCTTGGTGATAGAAATGATGCTAGAGATCGCATAACAGAATTTTGCAAGACCAATAATTTACTCATTGCAAATACCTTTGTTAAACAACATAAAAGACAACTATACACATGGGCTGCTTCAGATGGAATACACAGAAATCAAATTGACTACATCTGTGGGAAAAGATGGTAGAAAATTACCATATCATCAGTCAGAAAAACGCCAGGGACAGAGTGTAGAGAAGCCCATCAATCGCTCATATGAAAGTTAGGCTGAAATTGAAGAACGTCAAAATGAGTCCATGAGAGCCAAAACATGGCCTTGAACATATTCTACTTGAATTTTGAGCTCATCTCCAGAACAGATTTGAGGTACTAATAAAGAAAGACCAGAAGAGTTATGGGAAAAAAGCAAAAGGTCATTGAGAAGATAAGAACGAAGGAAAAGACTAAAATGGATGTCAGAGAAGACTCTGAAACTTGCTCTCTAGCATAGACATGCTAAAGAAAATGGAAGAAATGAGGATGTACAAGAGCTGAACAGAAAATTTCAAAGGACAGCTCTAGAAGAAAAAGTCAAATACAAAGTAAAATGAAAAGACCTGAAGTTGGAAAACCAAAAGGGAAGAATACACTTAGCATTTCTCAAGCAGAAAGAACTGAAGAAAAACTTCAAGCCTCAATATTGAAGGATTCTATGGCTTGGGTCAGGCACACCTTCAAATTAATATCTTTGCTCTTGAATTAAATAACAAAGGGGAAAATATTGAATGGTGCATGAAACATCATAAGAAGATGGTAGGAATACACAGAGTCACTGTATTAAAAAGAAACTGTCAATGTTTAACCTGTTCCATATGATCAAGAGTCAATGGCACTGAAAGAAGCAGCCCAAGCTGCTCCAAAGGCACGGGCAAAAACCAAGGCTCCAGGAATAGATGGAATACAAATTGAAATATTTCAACAAACTGATGCAGCACTGAGGCACTCACTTATTTATGCAAAAAAAAAAAAAAATGACCAACTGATTGGAAGAAATCCATATTTGTGCCCATTCCAAAAAGAAGTGACCCAATGGTACTGGAAAATCATTGGACAATATCATTAATATCACGTGAAATTAAAGTTTTGCTAAACACAATCCAAAAATGGCTGTTAACAGTATATTAACAAAGATCTGCCAGAAGTTCAAATCAGATTCAGAGGAGAATGTGGAATAAGGGATATCATTGCTAATGTCAGATGTATATTGACTAAAAGTAGAAAATACCAGATAGATGTTTATCTGTGCTTTACTGACTATGCAAAGGTTTTTGACTGTGTGGATCATGACAAGCTATGGATAACATTGCGACAAATGGGTATTACAGAACACTTAATTGTCCTCAGGAGGAACCTATACATAGACCAAGAGGCAGTTGTTTGAACAGAATAAGGGGACACTGAATGATTTTAAATCAGGAAAGGTGTGTGACAGAGTTGTATTCTTTCACCACACATATTCAATCTATGTACTGAGCAAATAATCTGAGAAACTGGGTTATATGAAGAAGAAACGTGCATCAGGATTGGACGCAGATTCGTTAACAACCTGCGATATGCATATGATACAACCTTGCTTGCTGAAAGCAAAGAAGACTTAAAATACTAACGATCAAAGACCACAGCCTTCAGTATGCTAATGTGAAGAAAGCAAAATCCTCCCCACGGGACCAATAAATAACATCATGACAAATGGAGAAAAGATTGAAGTTGTCAAAGACTTCATTTTGCTTGGATTCACTATAAACACCCATAGAAACAGCAGTCAAGAAATCAAGTGATGTATTGCATTAGGCAAATCTGCTGCACAAGACCTCTTTAAAGTAATCAAGTGCAAAGATATCAGTTTTAAGACTAAGGTGTGCCTGACACAAGCCACAATATTCTCAATAGCCTCAATTGCATATGAAAGTTGGACAATTAATAATGAAAACCACAGAAGAACTGATGCATTTGAGTTATGGTGCTGAAGAAGAATATTAAAAGTACCTTGGACTGCCAGAGGAACAAAGAAATCTATGTTGGAGACAGTACAGCCAGAATGTTCCTTAGAAGCCAAGATGGCAAGACTTCATCTCTCATGCTTCTGATTTATTACCTGGTGAGACTAGTCCCTGAAGAAAGACTGGCTGGTAAAATGATAAAGTTGAGGGACAGCAAAAAAGAGGAATACCCCCAATGTGATGGATTGGCACAGTGTAAGGAGCAATGGACTCAAGTGTGACAACAATTGTGAGGATAATGCAGGACCAGGCAGTATTTCGTTCTGTTGTGCATAGGGTCACTATGAGTCAGAACTGACCCAATGCCAACTAAAAGCAACAGCAACATATCTGAATTGATTTCTAAGTGGTGTTGTCATGTATGTTAAGCTCAGGTTGTTGTCTGCCATTGTTGGTTTTCTGTTCTAATAACTCCCTTTAATATTTCTTGTAAGGTTAGTTTGGTTTTTACAAATGCCTTTAACACCCATTTATCTGAAAATGTCCTAATTTCACCATCAAATTTGATGGAATATTTTACTATGTATATAATAATTTATTATCATTTTTTCTTTGTGTTTATAAAAGTCATTCCACTGCCTTCTTTTCTGAATGGTTTCTGCTGAAAAATCACCGATTCGTTTGATTTTCCTTGGTAGATAGCTTTGTTTTTCCCAAGCTTCTGTGAGGCTTCTTTTCTTGTCTTTCATTTTGGAAGGTTTGACTATGATGTGTATTGGAGACTGTCTTTTGGTGTCTCTTCTGTTTGGGGTTCATTCAACTTCTTGAATGCATA
>NW_006408582.1:13612717-13625851 GCF_000296735.1 Chrysochloris asiatica
CCTAAAGTTTTGTCTGGGTTTTCCTTGATTTGTTGTCTACATCTTTTTTTTATATTTCCCTCAAGCTATTGAAAGTACTTAAATATCATTCTTTTGAATTGTGGTTCCAATGCCATTTCTTTTTCAAAAGGTTTTCTAGCTCTGTATTTTTCTAGCTCTGTATTGTCTTGTTTCTTCATGTGAACTGAAATTGTCTATTGTCTCTGAGACATTACAATGTCTATTTTTATATTTCTATCAAATTGGTGAATGTATGTTAGTGTGTTCTTAGGCACTTACTACCTGTCTCCTGGTGGGTGTGATAGAAAATGGGAATGTGTGCAAAGCTCTTTCTTAGCTACTCATGTAATTAAGTTCAAAGTGAGTTTGGTTGGTGTTGGCCACTGTCTATCATTGATCAAGTAATACAGGAGTGGGTAGTGACTCTAACTCAGTGAGTTGAGCTACAGGTGTGAGTTTGGATGGGTCATGTGAGTATGGTTGCTTTCTGATCAGCAGCTACTAGTTTTGGTGTGCATCCTATCCTGGGTGTGAAAAGATTATTAGTTTGTTATCCTCATGGAACACTGCTTGCAAAAATTCAAAATGGCTATCCTGTGTCAGGTCAGTTGACAATTCACCTGTTTCCTGTATCACCGCTCACTGATTTTGTTCAGTTTCCTCTCCTAGTTTGTATTCAGTTCACTTCTCTATCCACTGAACTTCAGAGTTTCAGGACTATTATCCATATCCATTTCATTTGACCTCTCATGTTTTGGGGTTTTTTTTTTTTTTGTAGAAGGCCTAGGTAAGCCCTGGGTAGTACCTTTTTTGTAGAGGGTATTAATCCAAGAGCATCTGCATTTTAACAGAGTATAAGAACTTTAGTGAAAAGTCCCACAGATCTTGTCAAACTGTAGAGGTGAAAAAAGAAACTAGCAATCACTCTAAGAGAGTACTGTCATCTCCAAGGTAGAGATGAAAACTGTAAGACTGTAAAAACTTTAGGTATACTTCTAGAGCCAAACACACTTATGAGTGGCACAGTTAAAATCCCAATGCCCTTTCTACAAATACAGTATCCCCTTTCTACAAATACAGTAGCCAAGATTCATTATCTTCCTTCCTCCCAAATCAAGGCCTACTATCAAATCCTCTATTCATATAAGAATGTAAACTACTGATTGCATCGGCCCAGTGAATTTTATGAGTATATAAAAGAGATTGAAGTGATAAGTCATACAATTCTAAGTCCTTCTCCCTGGACAAGGTCATGCATCCTCTTGGCTTCAATTACCACTTAAAAAACACCTTATGAGGGACTTTTAATTTTGAACCTGAGTTTTTTCATTTGTTGATTGGAGACAATAATACCTAATTTATATGGAGAAGGCAATGTGACACTGAGTCTGAGATTAGAGTAATGCAGCTGTAAGTCAAGGAACACCAAGGAATTTTTAAGGTACCACCAATAACTAGTAGCAGAGAGGCATGGAATAGACTCTTTTTCGGAGCATCTAGAAGGAACTAACTTTTCCAAGGCCTAGATTTTATATATTTAACCTTGATTTTAGACATTGGAACAGTGCAAGAATAAATTTTTGTTGCTTTAAGCTACCCTATTTGTGCTCCTTTGTTATGGAAGTCCTAGAAAACAAACACATGTAGCACTGAAGGGTAAGCACTATATTGCTAACCACAAGGTCAGCATTTCAAACCCACAAGTAACTCCTAGGAAATCCTATAGGTGTCTCTATGAGTTAGGACCAATTTAATGACACTTAATAACAACAGCAACAAACACTGAAAAGGTGGGGGGAAAAAGATGAGTAGTTCCCAAAACAGACAGTTAATAAATGGTCAGAGAGATCAAAGAAAAAAACACATTTTAACAGAGTATAAGAATGTTAGCCACAAGTCACAAAGATCTTGACAAATTTTTGAGGTGAAACAGGAGATTATAGAGTTCTAGAAGTTAAAACATGGTCTTTTTAGGAAGGTGGAAGTTATCAATAGATACAAAAGAAAATTGTAGAAAATTCAGGGAGAACAAATCCTTTAAATATGGCATTTAAGGAGACAATGACACTATTGAAAGAATGATGTCAATAACAGTCTGAATGAGAAGAAAAGTGACTAAGGGGGATTAGAAGTCAAGGGAGAGTTTGGTGGAGGTGGGGGAACCTTTATATTTTAGAATGGGCAAGAATTCGCTATATTTATAGTCTGAGTTGAAGGGATGTTTGAGGTAGAGAAAGATTAAAGATATTAGTAACTACCATACCATACTATACCATACCAGTTGCCATTAAATTGGTTCTAATTCATGGTGATACCAAGTGTTTAAGAATAGAACTGCTCCATAGGGCTTTGATGGCTGTGATCTTTCAGAAGCATATCTGCAGGCCTTTCTTCCAAGAAAACACTGGTTAGAATCAGTCAACTTGCCAGTTAGTAGCCCAGTGTTTAACTTTTGGAATCCCCAAGGGACTCCCATACTAGGCCCAGCCCCAAACCAAACCAAACCCACTGCCACAGAGTCAACTGCAACTCATAGCAACCCTAAGTAGAGTTTCTAAGACTAAATCTTTATGGGAGCTGACAGCCCTATCTTTATCCCACAGAGCAGCTGGTTAGTTTGAGCCACTGACCTTGTGGTTAATAGCCCAATGCCTAACCCACAGTGCAACCAGGGCTCATTGATATTAGCCAAGGGAGGTGATTAATGCTACAATGCCTGAAGAGGTGATAAGAGATGAGGTCAAAGGTAGAGGTAAAGCAGTTATACCTAAACATAAAGTCAGGTAGGTTATACAGAAAACAACATGGAAAATATAGCTGCAGATAAGAACTAGTTTTAAAGGAAGGTTTAATGATAATGAAAATCATACCTTCCAGCTTTAATTTTCTTGAAGCAGGATTTCATGGATTTGTAGTGATGGTATGTCACACAATTGTGTGGCTTTCTTTAGCAGTGGTCAGCAATCAGGGAGTGGAGTAGGAAAAGGTAAAGTACAGAACTGATTTATTTTGATTATTTTAATGTGGGTTTGAAGGACAAAGATTGAAATAACTCAAGGATATGTACAGAAGTTAAAGTGACTGTGGGTTTCAGGTCAGATAGAAAACTAAGAGAAATGAAAATGGACTAACAGACTTGGTGGAAACAAAGAAATCAAAGACTGGGAATCTCTACTAAATTAAGGAGTACTATAACTAAGACTGGAAGATAAAATTGACGGGACTCAAAGGGAACATTTAAATGAGCAGTTCTGGGAGCTGAAAAAAATCCATTCCACTAGAATCCTACTTCAAGAAGACTCTTTCCTAAGATTCCCAATTTAATTTAGTTGTAAATAAAGCCAAGTGTCTTAAATATGTTGAGCTTAACTGTACTTATCGGAAATAGTTGCATTGTGTTACTCATATATACATAGGAGGGAATTGGTAGGATTTTAGCCTACTCAGCAGCATGGGAATCTCCCTCCTCCCTGGATATCTGAAAGTTTGTTTTCAATTTTTCATGTTTGTAGGAACCAATTTTATGCAATACACTACACATTGCCTTTTCCATAACTGATCTAGAGGTCTGTTTCTCTTCCAATAAAAAGAAGTGCCACCATATCAAAGCTTCCAAATCAAACCCTTAAAATCAATTCATCTCATGCCTCTCATCACTCTCCTCCTTCACCTCACCCAAAATGCAATGCCTCTCTGCTGACTCATCCTCTCACTGCCAACCTCCTTACCAATACTTTGAAACTATTCCCTCTGGAAATTTCCATTCTTTGAAGAAACCTTCCTCCACCCATTTGTCTTACCTGAAGATGACCATTCTCCAAGATCATCACTTCTTTCATGGCCTTTAAAATGAGGAGTGCATGTTTTCCCACACACCATACACCAAAGCTGGAACATTCTTTCAGTTTTATATTTAAAGCCCCTTTGAACTTCCTATGATCTGACTATACCATTCCCTGACTCTTTTCACAGTATCCCTGTCCTGATCTCCTAGTATTTCCATCACAGTCATCAGTCTTTGGCTACTGACTCATTTATTTCTTCTCCATTGTAAGCACTGCCATCATCCTGGCGAAAATTCAAATCCCAAGTAGATAATCTTCCCAGCATCCTGATCTTGCTTTTCCAAAGTTGATTTCTACACTGAAATTGTTCCACTTCCAAAATTTTTACATCTTAGAATCCACAGTCCACCTCCAATGAAAGCATATCACCCTTACAGATCCTGATTATGTTCTTCCTGCTGTATCTACTGTCCAGCTCTAGAGTGTTCCAGGCTCTTGCATTCTTTTCTTGAAATCCATGCACAATCTTCATTCTCATCTCCATCCTTGTGTAGAATAGATCCTATACTTCAGAAGTTCAATAATCTCTCACCATCACCCTCAATTCCTTTGTTTATCTCCTATGCTCATTGCAAACTTCCAACATCTAAATTTTTCATGTTCCTCAGGATGGTAGGGATTGGTAGAGAAAAATTACTGGGAATATTTGCCATACCAAATGTATAATTTCTGTTCTCAACTGAACCTTCAGGTCTGCTCAGATATCCTGTTACCTGTCCCTAGTCAGCTTTCTTTCCCTAGTTTCTTTAGTAACGATTTCAACTTTAACACTCTCCACAAACCCTCATCCTAACAATGGGTTTGAACTCTCAATAAGAGTTCTTGTCTTTGTTTTGTTTTAACTAGATGCCTCAAGCACTGGACTGTGAACCACAAGGTTGGCAGTTCAAACCCACTAGCTACTCCTCGGAAACCCCATACAGGGTTGTTAAACAGCACTTACCAATTAGCCCTCAGGTATGAGCTCCCTCTATCTGTTACTATGCCTACACTTCCTTCTCTAATCTTTTATCCAAGGTTAATCCATTCATTCAACCACCTTTTCCGTACAGACTATCCCTCTCTATCTCCTCTGGAATGTTTATTATCTTTTGTATGTATATGTGCATATGTGTGTTGCATCTCTTTATCCTTTTCAGATGTTACCTTATAAATGCACGTGACCTTCCCCATCTTTAAAAAAAGAAAATTTATTGTAACTCAGAATCCCACTTCATAGTACATCTGTGCAATAAGCACTTCTCACTTCCTATTTGTTCCATTTTTAATCAAAGTAATTGTTTAAAAAAAAAAAAAAAAAAAAAAGGTAGGGGGCATGGTAGCAGCGCCTGGCTTCTGACTTTACAAGGCAGAATGAGAATAAAGCTCATCGACATCAGCCCAAGACCAATTTCTAGGAAAATGACAGATAAGCCTCTACCTTCCTTACTCCTGTACTAATTCTCACACCTTCGGTCCCACAGCACTCTCTACTTCTCATCTGGGTTCAGTAAGTCACTACAATGACCACATAAAATTTAGAGGCAAAAGTCACAATTATGGGGTTTATTAGATACATTAACAGGGTACAATTCAGGATCAGAAAATGCTCAGGACAACCTCTTCTCTGGCATGTCCACAGGCAGGCCAGTCTCAGGTCTTAAACCAATTTGCCTGGCATGTGTCCTGCTTCAGCAATGTACAAAGTTCTTTTAAAGCTAGTGGTAAATGCCCAAAGGGCACACTATTCCACTATAAATCTCAGCCAAATGCACTCAGTTTTAGCTCTGTAAATCAGCAAAATTTGCTTCCCCCAGATTAAGTGCCTACAGGCATCTCATTCCACAAACAAGGCTCCTGCCTGAAGGCACTCAGTTTTGCTTGTTCAGTGAGCCAGAAAACCCAACACTCTGTCTCTTGGTTCTGCTTCTGCCACTTCTTTTATATGTCTCTGGTGTCACAGCTCTGTCCTCCAGTCAAGGAAATTCTACATGTAGGGAATCTCTTGATCCAAAGGACTCACTCCACTCCTGGATCTTCTTTTTTGTTAGTAATGAGATTTCCCCCAACCCCTCACCTTCTGAGATGACTCATTTTATACCTAGCAGGATGGCAAAATTGACCAATCTCCACATTAGAATTTCAAGGTTTTACAATCAGAATTAACCCTGTTAACAATCTCTCATATTTTGTCTCACCCAAACCACCTTCTCTTACCCAGACAGATTATGAAAATGTCATTTGGTTGGAATTACAAAGACAAGGGCTTGAAGAACCATGCCGAGCAATTCACAGAACCACGGCTTTGAAGTCAAAGGGTTCTATCTGACAACAAAATTTTAAAATATTTTTCTATAATCCCCATTTTAAAAGATAATAATACATGAACACTTCTAGGGTTTTTTTAATACTTAAATAGTATCTTTTTTAGCATTGCAATCCCAACAACAACCCTTTCAGAGTTATTATTAATCACATTTTGCAGTTTGAGTACATGTTGGTCAGTGACATTAGTGAACTTTCCCAAGATCTTACAACTAGAAAATGTCTGGATTCAAATACAGGTCTCTGTGACTCCCAAGACCTGTACTCCTTTTCCCTGATCTCAAGCTGAGAGACAGTCATTGTTCTGCGACTATCCAGTACCTCTCAAGTCATACAATATAGGCAACCTATATTCTGCCTCCGTGTAAAAATTCAGCCCTGCTCTAGGTTTAGCTTTTGAGGCCCATTGTCAGATTACTCAATATGCAAGACTTGTTGTTAAGTGCCGTTGAGTCATTTCCCACCCATAGCAACCCTGTGTAGGGTTTCCAAGGAGAAGCTGGTGAGCTTGAACTGCCAACCTTGCAGCTCAAACTGAATTTGCAGTCTGGCGCATTAACCCACAGTGCCACACCGGGACTCCAATATACAAGATAAGTATAGGCTTTTTGTGCTTATGTACTACAGTGAACACATTCACATTTTTTCACAGCATAAAAAATTCTTCTTCTAGGTATGATGACACCTATCTCTCCCAACCCCCACAGCACCTCTTACAGACTCAAAGCCTCTTTCAAATTTACAATCTCTGACATGGATAGAGTATTCAGCTAACAAGGTAAGCGTGGGTTTACTTGTGCTTACTTACTAATCTGTCATAAATAATTTCACATGGGCTTAAGCCCATGTGAAATTATTCATGGCAGATTTGTAATGACAAATTAGTAAATTAACACAAGTAAATCCATGCAACCCATGTTAAATTGCTCAAGATAGATTAGTAACGCAAGCAAGTCCATTTTTATCTTGATCATTGGACAATCCACCCCTATTGAGGCCCTTCTGTCTTTCGGATCTCCCCAAGCTTTGCAAGGCCTTCTAGAGTAGTGGGTAGAGTATTTTATATTCCCATTGGAAGGGGACCAAGGCACTGTGTTCTCAGCTGTTTGGGCTGAGATCTGAAGCCCAGACCCAGCCACTGACGTCACTCGGTGCGTCCTCCACTTCCACCAGGCCGTTTATGCTGGCACAGCCAGGAGCAAGGCTGGCGGGAAGAGGATCAGCCCAAACAGCATTAATAAGAGGCAGCTGGCCTTTAAAAGCCTTCTTGACAATGTAAAGAAACTAAGTCAGATGTTTTTGGAAGATTTTTAAATTAATATGCCATTGCCACTCTCACCACTTCCTCTTCACGTACTTTAATCAAGGTTTTCTGTGGCTCATTTCAGCGTAAATGATAACTGATTGACTGGACACCAAACCTAAGGTCAGACAATGTTGTTGTTGTTAAGTGCCGTAGAGTCGATATTGACCTATAGCGACCCTGTATAGGTTTTCCCAGGAGCTACTGGTGAACTTGAACCGCTGACCATGCAATTCAAATGACTTTGCAGTCTGGTGCATTAACCCACAGCATGAGACAATGGCCTGTGTTAATTAGTATCCCAAAACTAAGGAATGGCTTTCTACTTGTCCAGAGACTGAAACTGGGGCAAGGCAAGAAAGGCATTGTGGGGATATCATTGGAGACGCTCACTCGCAGATTAGTAAGTAAGTAAGCCTCGACCTCATCCCAGTCCTGGTAGGTAAGAGTTGGTAAAATATTTGCATGGATAAGGGCAAGGAAACATCAAAATTGGGCAGGAATTCACCCCTTGTGAATTAGCCTAAAAGTCACATTGGCCTGTGTTATGAAGCTGAACAATAACCTTTAGAAATTATTTAAAAACAAACAAATAACACTAAACTAAGATATATCTATCATGGACCCACAACATCATGTTTGACAGTGAGTTATTTTATTCACACACTTAAGTAGTCTCTGCCCAGCTTGTCTTCTCAAGGAAGACTGGAATCCTTCTCATCCACAAGGCAAATCTCTAACCTATGTCTTCTGTGAAACCGTCCCTGGCCAACTCCTCCCACAGATATCTCTGGGACCTTTCAACATTTTGTGTTCATTCAGTCTACCCTTAATCATATCTATTTTTTTATTCATTCACGTAAAAAATTTTTTTGCTATCTTTGCTTAATTTATTTATCATTGTGACATGAGTAATGGTTTCCAGAGTAGATCATTTGTCATTTAATAATTTATATTCATATTATTTCATCACAGTGATTACAATCTCCAAAAATGTAACATCACTTATCCCACTTCCTCCCTGGATTTCCTAGTTCTATTCCTCCTCATTTCCTAACCCTTCTTAACTTTGTCCTTGGGTAAATGCTGCCCTTTTGATCTCAAATGCTTAATTATTCTAAAGTTGTGTACCTCAGTAGTGTTATTGTTTCCTCTATAGAACTGTTTGGTTGAAAATTGAACTCATTCATGAGAGTGTGTTCATTTCCAGGCCTGAAAGTTAACTAAAGGCCATTATCTCCAGGGCTCCATCAGTCTGTATCTGACCAGTAAGCCTGGTCTTGTGTATGATTTTTAGTTTGGCCCACATTTTCTTCTCCACTCTCTCCAGAACCTTCTAATGTAATCCCTTTCAGAACAGTTGATAGTGGTAGCCAGGCACCATCTGTTGTTGTTGTTAGGTGCCAACTCATAGTGACCTTATGCACAGCAGAACAAAACACTGCCCGATTCTGGGCCAACCTCACTATTGTCGCTATGCTTGAGTCCATCAATACTGCTACTTGGCCAATCCATCTCGTTGGGGCTCTTCCTCTTTTTTCTCTGACCCTCCACCTTACCAAGCATGATATCCTTCTCCAGGGATTGGTCCAAAGTATGATAGACGAAGTTTGGCCATCTTGGCCTCCAAGGAGCACTCTGGCTGCACTTCTTCCAACACAGATCTGTTGGTTCTTTTGGCAGCCCATGGTACTTTCAATATTCTCCACCAACACCATAACTCAAATGCATCAATTCTTCTACAATCTTCCTTATTCACTTCTCACCAAGGTAGGATATAGGGTGTCAAACATTGACTTGGTAGATTAAATCATATATTTTGTGTTGAGTACTCTCTGCTAGCCAATTTATGCTAGCCTTTGATTCATATGCAAGATCATATGAAAGAAATTTCTTTTAGAATTCAATGCCAGAGAAAACTCACACTCGTGATTGTTGTTGTTGTTGGTAAGTGCCGTTGAGTCGGTTCTGACCCATAGCGACCCTGTACAGGGTTTCCGAGGGTGTAAATGCTTACGGGAATAGAAAGCCTCATCTTTCTCCCGCGAAGCGGCTGGTAGTTTCGAACCACTGACCTTAAGGTTCGCAGCCTGATTCCTAACCACTACGCTACCAGAGCTCCTTAAGCTAGCATTATCTTTCTTTTCTGATAAAGAGATCTTTGTAACTCACTGTGCTTCCATTTTTGCCTACCAAGAAGCTCCATGCATGAGGAGGATTTAATTCCATTCAGGAAGAAAGTAGCATTTAAGCTGAGATCCAAGGGATGAATAAGAATTAGCCAGATGAAGACAGAAGGAAACATCATTCCACTCTGAAAAATCAGCATGTGATAAAGTCTTGAGGCAGAAAAGAACAGAATGTCCACAGTTGCTGGGACATGCTGAGTAAAGAAGACAGTGGTACCAGTGATATTGTGTAATGAGTTTCAGACCCCAGAAGAGAGACAGGCCAGATCTTGCAAATCCTGCAGGCCACATCAAGAAGTGTGAATTTTAGTCTCTAAGCATTTGCATAGTTTTATGTGTAGGCACAACATGAACCAATTTGCATCTTAAGGTGATTTCTCTAACAGCTACATGGAGAATGCACTGTAGAGAGACAAATTAGGGGCAGGAAAACAAGTTAAGAATCTATTACATATTACCATGTAAAATATGCTGGTGACTTGAATGTGGATATATCATTGGTAATGGATGGAAGTGGACAGAGTCAAGATATTTTGGAGACAGAATTCATAGAATATCAAATTGCATAATGCAATGGAAGGCATGCCTTTGGAGCCAGACAGAACTGAGTTTGAGAACTGCACCTGTCAGAACTGAGGTTGAGAACTGCCCCTGTCACTTAAAAGTCATGTGACCTTGAATATGCTACTTTGAACCTCAGAATCCTCACCTACAAAATGAGAATAATAATACCTCAAAGAACTGAATTAAGTGTTAAGAAAGACTGTGTGGTAACTAGGAAACATCTAGGTCTTCTGGTCTCAGAGTCATGGAAGCTAAGGTTCAAGTGGTCCATTAGTCCTCTGGACTAATTGTTTCCTTGTGTACTTGATCTTCACTAATCTTTGCTCCAAATAGGGAGAAACCAATAGTTGGACCTTAGATGACCACATGTAAGTTTTTAAGACCACAAACTAAACTTTCAGCTAAATAATAGGCAGGTATGTTGCTGATGTTAAGTGCCATCGAGTCAGTTCTGACCCATAGCGACCCTGAACAGGGTTTCGGAGCTGTAAATCTTTACGAGAGCAGAAAACCTCATCTTTCTCCCATGGAACAGCTGGTAGTTTCGAACTGCTGACCTTGCAGTTCGCAGCCCGATTTGTAACCTACAAGGCAAATAATGACACCAGCAAAATTCTCCTTAGAACAATCAGCCATATGAGATCAAGAGGGCAACATTAGTCAAGAATAAAGCTCAAAATGCAAGAAGGGAAGAAAAAAGGAAGACATAAAGAAAGGGTACGCACCAGGAGGAAGTGGGAAAAGTTAAATTGTGGGAACTGTAATCATTGCCTTACAACAAAATGTGTATGAATTGTTGAATAGAAAACCAATTTACTCTCTAAACTTTCACTCAAATCACAAAAAAAGTTAAAATATAAAAATGAAAGACCACGTGTAAAAGAGTTTCTGGTACACAGCAGATAATAAATATATCTGTGGATTATCCAATTCTATAGACTGTTCCTTATCAGTCTATGAGCAAGGACTAAAAGGCAACCAAGATCTGCCTTTGTAGAATGAAAGCAGGAGTGCAGGTAAAGCAAAAAGGTATCAGCTCAAAAGGCACATGTTTCTTACACTCTGTGCCTCCCCAGCCTCCTTATCTCAGTAATTTTGCTATAGGAACTATCATTTTCACTCTACAGGAGAATGAGTATACTCATGAAAAAGCAGACTATTACTGGGCACTTAAGAGGGAAGGAGCAGAAGAAACTCAAGTTCCTATTATATAAGTTGGCTTCAAAAACTTAATGGGAAAATGGAATTAAAAGATAATGGAATTTTCCCACAAACTTTCTGAAGCCCCCTGGTATACCACATTCCTTTTATGTGTCTATCTTTCCCAATAGAATGTTGAAGATGCACTCTTGATCTTATCCACTTTCTTATTATTTATTTTAGTGAAAATAAAGTATTTAGCTGAAGATGCACCATTTCAATAATTTTTATATGTACAATTCAGTGAAATTGATTACATTCTTCAAGTTGTGCTACCATTGCATTCTGTACATTCTTTTAAATTTTATTCTACCACCATCATCTAAACCACCTCCCATCTGTCAGTTTGTTGTACCATGGTGGCTTGTGATGTGTTGCTGTGAAACCTATTGTAGACTGGTTTCAGCAGCACTTCCAGAATGACAGACTAGAAATAAGGAGAGGCAGACTCCTTCCAAATGGTTAGTCATAGATAACCTAATGAATTGTCTGATTTGGTGTGGGAAGATGAGAGACCCTTAGGTTGGAAGGCACTCTGGGGAAGAGCTGCATCTTCAAAGTCAAGTTGATCTAAGTAACATAGATGGAATTAAACTTCCGGTATCTGCATTTGATGATGGGGCACAACTCAAAATGAGAAGAAACTACTGCAAACATCCATTATTAATCAAAATGTGGAATGTAGGAAAATTTGAAGCCAAAAAATGAAATTGAGCATATTAAGATTGATATCATAGGTATGAATTAGTGAAAATGGGTAGGTACAGGACATTTTGAATTAAACAATCATAATGTTTACTATTCTGGGAATGATAAACTTAAGAGGAATGGCAATATATTCATCAGAGAAAAAAAAAAAAAAGAGAGAGCACTTCAAGATCTATTTTGAAGTACAATACTGTGTGATGGGATAATATCCATATGCCTACAAGGAAGACAGTGATGATGAAATTGAAGAGTTCTACCAACTTTTTCAATCTGAAATTGATCAAACATGCCATTAAAATGCATTGATAATTATTGGTGATTAAAATGTGAAAGATGGAAGTAAGAGGAAAGATCAGTCATTGGAAAATATGGCCTTGGTGATAGAAATGATGCTGGAAATCACATGATAGAGTTTTTCAAAACTAATACTGTAATAAATGACAGCAAACCATTACTCCCACAACTGGGTTCAATAATTTGCTGCAATGGCCACACAGAACTCAGACACCATATCCATGGTTATGGGGCTAATAAGGGAAGTCAACAAGTTACAATTTAGGGTCAATAATGATCAAGGCACAGTTGTTCCAGTTAAGACAACCTGTCTTCAATCATGTCCACAGGCAGATCTCTCTGCCCCAACCATGTTACCAAGTTCTTGTGTTGTTGTTAAGTGCCAGAGAGTCAGTTCAGAATCATAGCAACCCTGTATAGGGTTTCCCAGGAGCAACTGCTAAGCTTGAACCAAGAATCTTGGGGTTCAAACCGACTTTGCAGTCAAGCACATTAACCCACAGTGCCACACCAGGACTCCCTTGTTAAGTTCCATCGAGTTGATTCCAACTCATATCGACCCCGTAAAGCCAAATACTATAATAAAATATGCAAAGATTTGGAATTAGAAAACCAAAAAGGAAGAACACGGTCAGCATTTCTCAAGCTGGGGGAACTGAAGAAAAAAATTCAAGCCTCGACATCCGTTATTGAAAGATTCTCTGGGCAAATTATTGAATGATGCAGA
>NW_006408582.1:13626779-13664377 GCF_000296735.1 Chrysochloris asiatica
TGTCAAGAAAACAAAAATCCTCACCACTGGACCAATAAACAACATTCTTATCAACAGAGAAAAGATTGAAGTTGTCAAGGACTTCATTCTTCTTGGATCGACTATCAACATTTGTGGAAACAGCAGTCAAGAGACATATTGCATTAGGCAAATCTGCTGCACAGGAACTTTTTGAAGTGTTGAAGAGCAAAGATGTCACCTTGAGGACTAAAGTGCACCTGACCCAAGCCATGGTATTTTCAATAACCTCATATGCATGCAAAAGCTGGACAGTGAATAAGGAAGATCGTAGAAGAATTGATGTCTTTGAATTGTGTTGGAGGAGAATACTAAAAGTGCCATGGACTGCCAAAAGAACCAATAGATCTGTTTTGGAAGAAGTTCAGCCAGAGTACTCCTTGGAAGCCAAGATGGCTAAACTTCGTCTCTCATACTTTGGACATATTGTCAGGAGGGAACAGTTGCTGGAGAAGGATGTCATGCTGGGTAAGATGGTGGATCAGAGAAAGAGAGGAAGACCGCAATAAGATGGATCAGCCAGGTGACATCATTGATGGCATCAAGTGTGACAGCGGTAGTGAGGTTGGCCCAGGATCCGACATTGTTTCGTTCTTCTGTGCATGGGGTCGCTATGAGTCGGTTCCGACTCGATGGCACCTGACAACAATAACAACATAATGTTTCTGAGGAGCGGCTGGTGAGCTTGAACCACCAACCTTGTAATTCAAACTGACCTTTCAGTCCAGCACATTAACCCACAATGCCACACCAGGACTCCGTTGTTATTGCTAAGTACCATCAAGTATGTACATTCAAAAGAAACACTGCCCAGTTCTGAACCAATCTCACACTCATTGCTATGTTTGAGCCCACTAATGCTGACACTGTGCCAATTCTTCTCATTTGGGGGTCTCCCTTTTTTTTTTTTTTTGCTGACCCTCCACTTTACCAAGCATGCTGTTCTTCTCCAGAGACTGGTCCTTCCTAATAATATGAAGTATGGAAGGCTGACTTTCTTGGCTTCTTAGAAGCATTCTCATTGTACTTCTTCCAACACAGATTTTTTTATTGGAAACAAGAAGTTTTTTATATACCTTTAGTATTTTCCTCCAACACCATAATTCAAATGCATCAATTTTTCTACTGTCTTCCTTTTCACTGACCAACTTTCACATACTTATGAAGCTATTGAAAATACCATGGTTTGGGTCAGATGCACCTTTGTCCTCAGACTGATATCTTTGCTCTTGAACACTTTAAAGAGGTCTTGTGTGGCAGATTTGCCTAATGCAATATGTCATTTTATTGCTTGATTGCTGCTTCCATGAATGATGATGGTAGATCTGAGAAAAATGAAGTCTTTGACAACTTCAATCTTTTCTTCATTTATCTTGATCTTATTTATTGGTCCAATTGTGAGGATTTGGGGGTGTTTTTTTTTAGCTCTTTGGGGGATACAGATAAATTCCCACAGGACACAGCACTCCACTATATGCTTCAACGTGAATACTCTCAACTCTAATTCTGTGGGTCATCAAACCCAGCCCCTAACCCCGATTGAGTACCTGGAATCACCTCACTCTACAAGCAAGTTTCCTGCCCAAAGTCACTCAACTTTAGTAACTTCATGGACTGGGGAGCCCACTGTTCTGTCTTGTGCTCTGGTTCTTGGTTCTGCTACTGGTGCTCCTTTGCCACTCCTCTGGTGTCATAGCTTTCTGTCCCAGGGACGAGGAATTTTATTGTACAAGGATCTCAGGATCCATAGGATACACTGCACTCCAGGCTTTCTTCTTGATGGTAGTGAAATCACCCCCTCCTGTTTCTGAGATGGCTCATATTAAACCCATGCTAGAGTTTCAGGTTTTTACAATTACAATGAAGTCTGCTAGCATCCACAGCTGAATCGTGTCATCCTATCAGTATCATCCTCCACCTTCTCTTACACAGACCCAGCAGGGAAGAAACATTTTTTGGTGGGAGTTATAGACTATGGCAAGAAGAGACATTAGATAATTCACGGCAAATAGCTTTTATCAACAACATAAACAGTGACTATACACAACAATGTCACAAGACAGAATACACAAGAATCAAATTGACTACATTTGTGGGACAACAAGCTTGAGAAACTCAGTATCATAAGGCAAAAGAAGGCAAGGGGCCAAATGTGGAACAGAGCATCAATTGCTCAAACACACATTCATGCTGAAGATGAAATAAATTTAAACACATTCATAAGAGCCAAAATGTGACCTTGAGTATGTCTCATCTGTATTTAGAGACCATCTCAAGAACAGAAATGATGCATTAGAAACTAAAGACCAAAGACCAGAAAAGTTGTTGGATGACATCAAGAACATCATACAGGAAGAAAACAAAAAGGCATAGGAAAGAAATAAAAGACCAAAATGGATGTCAGAAGAGACTTTCTAACTTTTTCTTCAATGCAAAGAAGCTAAAACAATTTGAAGAAATGATGAAGTAAAAGAGCTAAACAGAAAATTTAAAAGGACAGCTCAAAAAGGCAAAGTCAAATATTATAATGAAATGTGCAAAGACTTGCAGTTAAAAAGCCAAAAGGATCAACATGTTCAGCATTTCTCAAGTTGAAATAACTAAAGAAAAAAATCCAAGCTTCAGCTGGCTATATTGAAGGATTCTCTGGACAACATATTGAGTAACATGGGAAGCATCAAAACGAAAAAGAATTAGTCGATGTTCAAACATTTCAAGAGGTAGCATATGAAACTAATGAAACCAGTGGTTTGGAAGGAAGAAATCCCAGCAGCACTGAAGGCATTGGTGGAAAACAAGGCTTCACATGGAAGTGTTTCAACAAAGTGATGCAGCACTGGAGGCCCTCATTTATCTATGCCAAGAAATTTGTAAGACAATTACCTGGCCAAAAGATTGGAAGAGATCCATATTTGTGCCCATTCAAAAGAAATGTGACCCAACAGAATTCGGAAAATCATCAAACAATATCATTAATATCACATGCAAGTAACATTTTGTTAATGATAATTTAAAAACAGTTGCAGGAGTATATCACTAGGGAGTTGTCAGAAATTCACACGAAATTCAGAAGAGGCCTGGAAAGAGGAATATCATTACTAGTATCATATGGATTTTGGCTAAAAGCAGAGAGAGTCCCAGAAAGTTTACTTGTGCTTTATTTACAATGCAAAGATAGTTGATTGTATGGATCATGACAAACTACAGATCACATTGCAAAGAATGGGGATTTCAGAACACTCAACTGTACTCTTGATGAACCTGTATATAGACGAAGAGGTAGTCATTAGAATAGAACAAGGGGATACTGAAGGACTTGAAATCAGAAAAAGTGTGTGTCAGGGTTGTATCCTTTCACCATAGTTATTTAATCTGTGTGCTGAGCAAATAACACAAGAAGATGCACTATGTGAAGAACGTGGCATCAGGACTGAAGGAAGAAAGGTTCATTAGCAACTTACAATATGCAGATGACACAATCTTGCTTCCTGGAAGGAAAGAGGACTTGAAATACTTACTGATGAAGATCAGGGATTACAGTCTGTATTATTAATTTCACCTCAATGTAAAGAAAAGAAAATTTTTCAACACTGAACCAGTAAACAGCATCATGATAAACAGAGAAAATATTGAAGTTGTTCAAGACTTCATTTTGCTTTGATCCACAATCAATGTTCAAGGCAACAGCAATCAAGAAGTTAAACAACATATTGCATTAGGCAAATTCTGCTGCACAAGACCTCTTTAAAGTGTTCAAGAGCAAAGATGTCAATTTGAGAACTAAGGTGTGCCTGATGTAAGCCATGGTGTTTTCTTATAGTCTCATATACATGTGACAGTGGGACAATGAATATGTAAGACCAGAAGAATTGATGTATTTAAATTATGACATTGGAGAAGAATAATAAAAGTACCATGGGATGCAAGAAAAAAAAAAGCAAATCTGTGTTATAAGAAGTATAGTTACAACGCTTCTTAGAAGATAGGATTGTTACAATACCTTCCAGGTCTTCCCTCTCCTCTCCCTCCAACTCCATTTTGTCTGTTTCCCCGCCCTAAACTACAAGGCGCGGAGTTTAAAGGACAAAGTGGCTTTTGATAAGCCAGAGCTAAATCACCCCAGCAATGAGCATGCCCTTCCTGTTGAACCTATATAAGTCCCCTCCCTTCCTGTTGACTCTCTCTTCTCCTCTTCCTCTTATTTCTGCCCTCCTCTCTCTCTGCTCTTCTTCTTCCTCTTCCTCTCTTCCCTTCTGCCTCCTGTCTTCTCTCTCCGGCAGAGGTTACCTTCCTCACCCTGAATAAAGGTCTCTAGATGTGCCATCTGGTGTGAGGTGTGGTTGATGAGCGGCACTGGGTCCTTTCAAGGATGACAAGACTTCACCTTTCTTACTTTAGAAATTTTGTTAGTAGAGCCCAATCCCTGAAAGAAGACATAATGCTTGGAAAAGGGGAGAGTTCATTAAAAAGAAGAAGACCCTCAACAAGATGAATTGATACTGTGGCAGCAACAATGGGCTCAAACATAACAATTGTGAGGATGGCACAGGACTGGTTATGGTTTGTGCTTAAGATTGCTATGATTCAGAACCAACTCATGGCACCTAACAACAACAGCAACATTGCACTGCCCCTAAGTTTCCCATCCAAGCTTTTGAATTGTTGTTGACAATGTGTAGATTCAATCTACTTTTGAATGAACCTGACTCGGTGCCTGTCAAATAGTAGGTTCACAATACATTAAATAACTGAAATAAAGGAATAAAATATGCCATTTAATGCACTCTTTGGAATGTCTTCCTTATTATATCAGTTCCCATCCTCTCTCTCTCCATCCCTCCATTTTCTCATCTCCCTTATTCCTTTCTCCTGATAGCCCTGGACCCTGGAGACCACCTATCCTCAATGTGGGCACTCAGGACTAAGAAAGTCTATGTCTGTCTATTATCTGCCCCTCTTCTTCAAAACTCAGCTCACGGTCAAGGATAGTCAATAAAAGAGAGCCTCCTAACTCCATTTTTCTCTGCTGAGAATCTAAAACATTCAGTTTCATCATTTTCCCAAGCAAACTTTCTACCAGTTTAGGGCTACTTGCTGTAGAAGGCAACAGCTTTCGTGCATCAGACTGAAGTGGTTGCATAATTCCCAGCCAGGCTCCCAGAAGCCTCACAAAGCCATGCTTCCAGAATAATCCCAGTGAATGAGCCCAAATAATACATGAAATTGTATAGGGTCTCGGGTGCCAAGGAGACTCACACAGAATGGGAGGGGTGCTCACCAGACCAGGCTGCTGATACCTGATATCTTCTCACCACCAGGGGCAGATTAGAAAGGGATTAAGATTAAGTGGACAGGGGGCAACTCCAGTGCACAAGGCTCTGAGTGTGACCAGGGCTGAGAGAAGAGGAGAGTTGTAAAGAATTGAGCCCTGTCACTCTCTTCCTAGCAGTTAATATAACTAAACATTAACTATGGCCCAGGATCTGTGCCATGTGCTTCACATGAGTCTTTATCACTAACCCTCACAGAACATTTTAACACAGGTACTGTTATCATTTCTGTTTGATGGATGAGGACAGCATGGTTATAGTTGTTAAATAGCCTGCCCAAATCCACACAGCTAGCTAAAGGCTGTGCCAGGATCTGGAGAGAATCTACTCTCACTCCACAGTCAAGGCTCTCAGCCACAAATCGCTATTAGCTGTAATTAAGATATATCTGCAAGCCAGAACTCAGCGGACAGATTCCAAAGGGGAGGCAAGGTGGCATTCATTGAGAAATTTGCTTAAATTGAAAGGTTCTCTAGATTCATATCTTTTCCAAGTTTTTAAAACCCACAATTCTAGTCCCAACCATAATTTAGCAACTCAGAGAGCAAGAAAAACAAAGGAACTACGAAGGGAGTGGGGGCCTCCTGGGAGCTGCAGAAGAAGATATACCACAGTGCAGCTCCTTTCAGCAAAACTTAAGGCATCTCGCCTGCTCCATCTGCACTTTGTCCTAGGGATGATTCCAAAAAAATCTTTGCTTTTACCAGACAAGCACCCCATACCAACCAGGTTCCCATTCCATCCTTCCCTTGCCTATTACTTCTGAAAAAAAATAAATAAAAAATTGAGGATATAGGTAGGAATTCCCTCAATGTCCTGGACCCTTACCCACAAATGTATTTGCATCTTCACAGCTCTATTCCTGACTTTCTTGCTAACAGTCTCAGAAAAATATTAGCCCCTTCCCTGGGCATATCCAACAAATATCCCTGGTACTCATCTACTTTCTAGTTTTGAATTCTGCCCATCCCTTCCAGCCTCTCTTATTCCCCATGTTTGGTTTATATAATTTAAAATCCTATTCAGCCAAAAAAGATATGAAAAGATACTCACAATCATTAGCCATTAGAGTAAAGCAACTTCAAACTGCAATGAGATATTATTCACCCCTGTAAAAATGGCAATGATCATAAAAACAGAAAACAACAAATGTTGGCACGGTAGTAGGGATGTTTGTTAAAATGGTACAATCCTCAAAAAATCAGAAAAAGAAATATCCTATGATGCAGCAGTACTGCATCAAAGCAGTGACACAAATAGACATGCACATCTATGCTTCATTTTGGCACTGTAGGATAAACACTAGACTGTTAATCACAAAGGTCAGCAGTTCAAAACTACCAGCTGCTCCTCAAAAACCCATAGCAGGGTTGCTATGAGTCAGAACCAACTTGACAGCACTTAATAACAAAACAAAGCTCATTACAGTATTATTTACAATAACTAAAAGATGGAAACAACCAGAGTGACCATCAACAGATGAATGTATAAACAAATTGAAGTTCATACATACTGTGAAATATTATGCAACAATAAAGAATAATTGCATATATAGTTATTCCTTAAAGTTGCATAATATTCCGTGGTATGTATAAACTTCAATTTGTTTATAAATTCCTCTATAAAGAATAATCCACCACTCATCTTCCAGTTTGCTGTACTATGGTGGCTTGTGAGTTGTTGTGATTCTGGAAGCTATGCCACCAGTGTAAATACCAGCAGGGTCACCCATGGTGGACAGGTTTCAGATGAGCTTTCGGACAAAGACAGAGTAGAAAGAAGGAGTGATGAACTACTTCCAAATATTTAGGCACTGAAAACCTTATGAATAGCAGAGAAACAGTGTCAGGAATAGTGCTGGAAAATGAGCCCCTCAGGTTGGAAGGCACTCAATATGTGACTGAGGAAGAGCTGCCTCCTCGAAGTAGAGTTGACTGTGATTATGCAAATGGAGTAAAGCCCATGGGACCTTCATTTGCTGATGGGGCACAACTCAAAATGAAGAGAAACAGCTGTAAACATCCATTGAAAATTGGAACATGGAATGTATGAAGTATGAATCTGGGAAAATTGGAAGTTGTCAAAAATGAAATGGAATGCATCAACATCAATATCTTAGGCATTAGTGAGCTGAAAGGGACTGGTATTGGCCATTTTGAATCTGACAACCACATGGTATACTATGCCGGGAATGACAAATTGAAGAGGAATGGTGTTGCATTCATTGTCAAAAGAACATATCCAAATCAGTCATGAGGTACAACGCTGTCTGTGATAGGATAATATCCATGTGCCTACAGGAAAGACCAGTTAATACCACTATTATTTAAATGTATGCACCAACAGCTAAAACCAGGGAGGATGAAATCGAAGAATTCTATCAACTTCTTCAATCTGAAATTGATCAAACATGCAATCAAGATGTATTGATCATTATTGGTGAATGGAATGCAAAGGTTGGGAACAAAGAAGAAGGATCAGTAGTTGGAAAATATGGCCTTGCTGATAGAAATGATGTTGGAGATCGCATGATAGAATTCTGCAAAATCAATGATTTGTTCATTTCAAATACCTTCTTTAGACAGCATAAGAGACAACTATACACATGGACCTCACCATATGGAATAAACATAAATCAAATTGACTACATCTGCAGAAAGAGATAATGGAAAAGCTCTATGTAATCAGTCAAAACAAGGCCAGGAGCAGATTGTGGAATAAATCATTTGTTCATATGTAAATTCAAACTGAAGCTGAAGAAAATGAAAACAAGTGCACAAGAACCGAAATATGACCTTGAATATATCCCACCTAAATTTAGAGATCATCTGAAGAACAGATTTGATACATTAAACACTAAAGACAGAAGACCAGAAGAGCTGTGGGATGACATAAAGAACATCATACATGAAGAAAGCAAAACGTCATTGAGAAGACAAGAAGAAGGAAAAGATCAAAATGGATGTCAGAAGAGACACTGAAACTTATTCTCCAGTGTAGAGATGCTAAATCAAATAGAAGAAATGAGAAGTTACAAGGGCTGAACAGAAAATTTGAAAGGCCAGCTCGAGAAGACAAAGTCAAATATTACAATGACATGTGCAAAGATCTGGAGTCAGAAAACAAAAAAGGAAGAACACGTTCAGCATTTCTCAAACTGGGAGAACTGAAGAAAAAATTCAAGCCTTGACTTTCATTATTGAAAGATTCTTTGGGCAAATTATTGAATGATGCAGAAAGCATCAAAAGAAGATGGAAGGAATACACAAAGTCACTGTACCAAAAGTAAACAGTTGATGTTCAACCATTTCAAGAGGTAGCATATGATTCAGAGGCTATGATACTGAAGGAAGAAGTCTAAGGTGCATTGAAGGAATTGGCAAAGAACAAGGCACCAGGAATTGATGGGATAAAAATTGAAATCTTTTAAGAAAGTGAGTCAGCACAGAAGGCACTCGCTCATTTTCTGCCAAGAAATTTGGAAGACAACTATCTGGCCCACTAATTGGAAAAGATCCTTATTTGTGCACATTCCAAAGAGAGGTGACCCAATGGAATTTGGAAATCATCAGACAATATCTTTGATATCCATGTGAGTAAATTTTTACTAAAGGTAATACAGAAACAGCTGCAAGCATACATTGACAGAGAACTTCCAGAGGTTCAAGCTGGATTCAGAAGAGGATATGAAATGAGGGATATCATTGCTGATGTGCAATGGATCTTGGCTGAAAGCAGAGACTATCAGAAAGCTGCTTACCTGTGCTTTATCGACTATGCAAAAGCTTTCGGTTGTGTGGATCATGACAGGCTATGGACAACATTGCGAAGTATGAGTATTCTGGAACACTTAATTGTGCTCATGAGGAATCTGTACCTGGACCAAGAAGCCGCTGTTCCAACAGAACATGGGAACACTGAATGGTTTTAAATTATGAAAGTGTGTGACAGGGTTGTATTCTTTCACCATACTTATTCAAACTGTATGTTGAGCAAATAATCTGAGAAGCTGGGTTATATGAAGAAAAACGTGGCATCAGGATTGGAGGAAGACTCACTAACAACCTGGGATATGCAGATGCTACAATGTTGCTTGCTGAAATTGAAAATGATTTAAAATATTTACTGATGAAGATCAAAGGCCACAGCCTTTGGTATGGATTGCATCTCATTGTAAAGAAAACAAAAATCCTCACCACTGGACCAATAAACAACATTCTTATCAGTGGAGAAAAGATTGAAGTTATCAAGGAGGTCATTCTTCTTGGATCAACTATCAACACTCATAGAAGCAGCAGTCAAGAAATCAAACTATGTATTGCATTAGGCAAATCTGCTGCACAAGACCTTTGTAAAGTGTTGAAGAGCAAAAACGTCAGCTTAAGGACTAAGGTGCACCTGACCCAAGTCATGGTATTTTCAGTAACTTCATATGCATGTGAAAGCTGGACAGTGAATAAGGAAGACCGAAGAAGAATTGATGCTTTTGAGTTATGGTGTTAGAGGAGAATATTGAAAGTGTCATGGGCTGCCAAAATAACCAACAGATCTGTGTTGGAAGAAGTGCAGCCAGAGTGCTCCTTGGAGGCCAGGATAGCCAAACTTTGGACATATTGTCAGGAGGGACCAGATGCTGGAGAAGGATATCATGTTTGGTAATGTGGAGGGAGGGTCAGAGAAAAAGAGGAAGACCCCCTGGGAGATGGATTGGCAAAGTGGCAGCATCAGTGGGTTTAAGCGTGGCAACAATTTTAAATCTGGCTCAGAACTGAGCAGTGTTTCCTTCTGTCGTACATAGAGTCTCTATGAGTCAGTACTGACTCGATGGAACCTAACAACAACAACATGAAGAATAATAACAAATTTACAAAACATAACATGTATGAATTTGGAGGACATTATACTGGGCGAAATTAGTCAATCACAAGAGGGCAAATATTTTATGGCTACAAATGTAAACCAAACTCGCTATCATGGAGTTGTTGATTCTAACTCATAGCAATCCTGTGGAGAGTTTTTGAGGCTGTAAATCTTTATGGAAACAGAAAGCTTCCTCTTTCTTCCCCTGAGTGGAGTGTAGATTTGAAATGCTGATCTTGCAGTTAGCGGCCCAGCCTGTGACCCTCTACATCCACAGTCTCACTATAATAATAATAATAAAAAAAGGCAAGAATGCTACACACACACAAAGCAACATTTTTTGATGGTTAATAGGGATGAGAGGAGGAATCACTTTCTAGAGTCTAGAAACTTGTTATTTTCTCGTGATGGGAAAAGCAAAACCAAGTATATGTGAAGTTTGCAAAACATGACCAGAGTAAATGAAGACAATAAGAAGTACACAAGAATAAAAGACCATGCCCAGTAAATGCTGGAACTTACACAATTTTACAGTGTTAACAACTAAAAAATATGTGTGTGATTACAAGTTGTTTGTTAAATGCCAGTCAAGTCGGGTCCCAACTCATAGCAACCCAGTATAAGGTTTCCAAGGAGCACCTGGTGAGTTTGAACCACCAACCTTGTGTGGTTCAAACTGACCTTGCAATCCAGTGTTTTATCCCACAATGCCAATAGGTATATACATTCCTATGGAGTCCTGGTGTGGCAATGTGGGTTAATGCGCCAGACTACAAAGCCGTTTGAATGGCAAGGTCGGCAGTTCAAGGTCACCAGCTACTCCTCGGAACCCTATGCAGAGTCGCTATGGGTTGGAACCAAGTTGATGGCACTTCACAACAACAACATAGGAATCCTGGTGTGGCACTGTGGGTTAATACGACAGACTGCAAAGCCATCTGAACTGCAAAGGTCAGCGGTTCAAGCTTACCAACTTCTCCTCAGAAATCATGTGCTTGTATAGGTGTATCTATAGGCATATGTGTCTGTGTGTGCTGCATGTATATCTATATATAATAAAACACATGGTGCACAGTTACAGAGGCCCCCTCAACTATCCAAACAACTGTTTAATTGGTTTATTAGATAAAAAGGCTTAGAATTATACTCTTGTGGGATAACTTCATAGTTCATAACAGAGTACATAAAGTTAATGTTCTACACCATAGTTTGGGGAGTAGTAGTTGGGGTCTTAAAAGCTTATAAGCATCCATCTAAGATACAACTATTAGTCTCTACTCATATGGAGCAAAAGAGAATGGAGGAAGCCAAAGACTCAAAAAAGAAACTATTTCGTAAAACTAATAGCCCACATGAAGCACAGTCTCATCTAACCTGACACCAGAAGAGCTAGATGGTGCCCATCTACTACTACTGATCATTCTAACCAAGGACACAATAGAAGGTCCTAGATAGAACGGGAGAAAAAATGTATAACAAAACTTAATCTTCTACAGTCTCCCTTATTCACTGTCCAACTTTCTCATGCATATGAGGTTATTGAAAATACCATGGCTTGAATCAGGAGCACCTTAGTCCTCAAGCTGACACCTTTGCTCTTCAACACTTTAAGGAGGTCTTGGGCAACAGAATTGCCCAATGCAATAAATTGTTTGCATTCTTGACTGCTGCTTCCGTAAGAGTTAATAGTGGACACAAGCAAAATGAAGTCTTTGACAATTCCTATCTTTTCTCCATTGATATAGTGGTTGTGGTTATGTGCTGTGGAGTCAGTTCTGACTCACAGTGACCCTATATAGGGTTTCTGAAGCTATAAATCTTTACAGGAACAGAAAGCCCCATCTTTCTCCCATGGAACCATGGTAGTTTTGAACTGCTGACCATGAGATTAGCAGCCCAACTCATAACCACTATGCTATGAGAACTCCTTTCTCCATTTATATGAATGTTGTTAATTGGTCCAGTGGTAAGGATTTTTGTATTCTTTACATTGAGGTGCAACCCATACTGAAGGTTGTGGTCTTTGATCTTTATCAGTATTTTAAGTCCTCTTCCTTTTCAACAAATAAGGTTGTACCATCTGCATATCACAGGTTGTTAATGAGGCCATGTTCTTCATATAATCCAGTTTTCTTGGATTATTTACTCAACATACAGATTGAGTTGTTGTTGTTGAGTCTACCCAGTCAATTCTGTCCCATGGCAACCCTGTATAGGGTTTCCAAGGAGCGGCTGGTGAAATTGAACCACCAACCTTGCAGTTCATACCAATTTTGTGGTCCAGTGCATTAACCCATAACACCACACCAGGACTCCAAAGATTAAGTAAGTGTGGTAAAAGAACACCCTGCCACATGCCTTTCCTGATTTTAAGCCATTCACTGCCCCCTTGTACTGTTATAATGACTGCCTCTTGGTCTATGTACAGGTTTCACATGAGTACAATTCAGTATTCTAGAATATCTATTCTTTGCAATGTCAATAAAGCAGAGGTAAACATTGTTCTGGTATTCTCTGCTTTCAGCCAAGATCAATCTAACATCAGTAGTGATATCCTTTTTTCCATGTTATCATCTGAATCTGACTTGAACCTCTGCCAGTTCCCTGTCAAGGTGCTATTGCAGCCATCTTTGAACTATCCTTAGCAAAATTTACTTGCATGTGATATTAATTATATTGTCCGATGATTTTGAGTCACCTCTCTTTGGAACGTGAATAAATATGGATTGAAAGAACCCAATCAGTTGGTCAGGTAGCTGTCTTCCATATTTATTGGAATAGAAGAGTGAGTGCCTCCAGTATTGCATCAGTTTGCTGAAAGATTTCAATTTGTAGTCCATAAATTCCCTGAGCTTTGTTCTTTGCCAATTCCTTCAGTGCACCTTGAACTTCTTCCTTCAGTACCACTGGCTATTGCTCATATGCTACTTCTTGAAATGGTTGAATATCAAACATTTCTTTTAAATGCAGTGACGCTTGGTATTCCTTCCATCTACTTTTGATGCTTTCTGCATCATTCAGTATTTTCCCCCAACGAATCCTTCAAAATTGCAATTGAGGCTTGAAAAAAAAAAATTTTTTTTTTTCAGTTCTTTTAGCTTGAGAAATGCTGAATGTGTTCTTCACTTTTGGTTTACTAACTCCAGATTTTTGCACATTTCATGATAATACTTGACTTTGTCTTATTGAACTTTTTTGCTTCTTCATTTCTTCTTTTGCTGTAGCATCTCTATGCAAGTTTCAGAATCTCTTCTGAGATCCATTTTGGTCTTTTCCTTCTTTCTGTCTTCTTAATGATCTTTTGCTTTCTTCCTATATGATGGTCTTGATGTCATCCCAAAACACTTCTGGTCTTCGGTCATTAGTTTCTAATGCATCCTATCTGATCTTGAGATGACCTCTAAAGTCAGGTGGGATATGTTAAGGTGCTATTTTGGCTCTTATGGACTTGTTTTAATTTTCTTCAATTGATGGTCTGTTCCACAATCTGCCCCTAGCTTTGTTTTGGCCGATTATATGAACATTTTCCATCATCTATTTCCACAAATGGAGTCCATTTGACATCTGCGTATTCCACCTGGTGAGGACCTGGTGTGGTGCCGTAAGGTAATGCACCAGCTGCTCCTTGAAAACCCTATACAAGGTCGCTATGAGTTGGAACAAACTTGAAAACACTTAACAAACCAAAAGTCAATTTGATATATGTGTATTCCATCTAGTTGTCTTTTTGTTTTTTTTAAAAAGAAAGGTATTTGCAATGAAGAAGTCATTGGTCTTGCAAAATTTTATCTTGTGAGCTCCAGCATTTTTTTCTATCACCAAGGCCATATTTTCCGACTATTGATACTTCCTCTTTGTTTCCAGCCTTTGTATTCCAATCACTAGTAGTTATCATTCCATCTTGATTGCATATTTGATAAATTTCAGAATGAAGAAGTGGGTAGAATTGTTCAATTTCATCACTACTGGTTTTAGTGATTGGTGCATAAATTTGAATAGTGGTATCAACTGGTCTTTCATGTAGGCGTGTGGATATTATCCAATCACAGACAGCATTATACTTCAAGATATATCTTGAAATGTTCTTTTTGATGGTGAATGCAATGCTGTTCTTCAATCTCTCATTCCCAGCATAGTAAACCAGTCCATTTCAGCTAACTAATACCTAGCGTATCTATCTTTATGTGTTCCATTTCATTTTTTACAAGTTCCAGTATTCCTAGACTCATACTTTGTACGTTCCAGGTTCCAATTATTAATGGATGTTTATAGCTGCTTCTTTTCAATTTGAAGGCCCTGTATCCAAATGAAGGTCCTGAAAGTTTTACCTCATTCCCATCATCACAGTCAATTCTATTTTGAGGAAGCACCTCTTCCCTGGTCATATTTTTGAGTACCTTTCAACCTGAGGGTCTCATCTTCCAGCATTATATCTGACAATATTCTGGTGTTACTCATAATGTTCCAATATTCAATATTATGATACTATCTGAAAAGTGTTCCACTGCTATTCATAAGGTTTTCAGTGGCTGAACTTTCAAAAGTAGACTGCCTCTCCTTCTTCCTCATCTGTCTTAATCTGGAAGCTCAGTTGAAACGTGTCCACCATGGATGACCCTGCTGGTATTTAAAATACTGGTGTACCCTTCAGCATCACAGCAACATGTAAGCCACCACAGTATGACAAACTGACAAATGAGTGGCGCTACAGGAATTGATGGAATAAAATTGAAATGTTTCAACAAACTGATACAGTGTTGGAGTTGCTCAGTCATCTGTACCAAGAAATTTGGAAGACAACTACCTTACCAAACAATTGGAAGAGATCCATATTTGTGTACATTCCAAAGAAAGGTGATCCAATGGAATGTAGAAATTACTAAACAATATCCTTAATATCTGTTAAAGTAAATTTTTTCTGTAGATAATTCAAACATGATTGTGCCAGTACATTGACAGGGAGTTGCCAAAAATTCAAAGCAGATTCAGAAGAGGACATAGAATGAGGGATATCATTGCTGATGTCAGATGGATGTTGGCTAAAAGCAGAGAATATTAGAAACTTGTTTACTTCTGGTTTACTAACTGTGCAAAGGCTTTCAATGTGTGTAGCTCATAAGAAACTCTGGATAACATTATGAAGAATGGGGGTTTCCAAATACTTTATTTTGCTCATGAGGAGCCTATACATAGACCAAGAGGCAGTCATTAAACAGAACTAGGGGATACTGAATAGTTTAAAATCAGGAAATGTGTGCAACACAGTTGTATTCATTTACCATACTTATTCAATATGTATGCTTAGAAAAAACATCCAAGAAGCCTGATTATATGTAGAAGAACGTGGTATCAGGATTGGAGGAAGACTCATCAACCTACAATATGCAGGTGATGCAACATTGCTTGTTGGAAATGAAGAGGACTTAAAATACTTACTGATGAAGATCAAGGATTACAGTCTTCAGTATGGATTGCACCTCAATGTAAAGGAAACAAAAATCCTCACAACTGGAACAATAAATGACATATTGGTAAGCAGATAAAACACTGAATTGTCAAAACTTCATTTTGCTTGAGTCCACAATTAATGCTCATGGAAAAAGCAGTCAAGAAATCAAACTGTTTATTACATAGGCAAATCTCCTGCACAAGCAAGACCTCTTTAAAGTGTTATAGAGCAAAGATGTCGGTTTGTGGAATAAAGTATGCCTGACCCAAGCCATGGCATTTCCAATCACTTTTTTATGCATGTGAAAGTTGGACAATGACTATAGAAGATGGTAAAAGAACCTATGGTCTTGAATTGTCATCTTGGCAAAGAATATTGAAAGTACTATGGTTTCCAGATGAATGAACAAATCTGTTTTCAAAAAAGTATAACGAGGATGCTCCTTAGAAGAGAGGATGGTGAGACTTCGTCTCTTGTTCTTTAGACATGTTGTCAGGAGGGACCAGCTCTCGGAGGTTCAATGAAAAAGAAGGAAATACCCAAAAGATGTTTTGACACGGTGGCAACAACAATGGGCTCAAGCATAACATTTGTGAGGATGGCGCAGGACCAGGCAGTGTTTCATTCTATTGTCCATAGGGTCACTATGAATCAGAACTGACTGGACAGTACCTAACAACAACAACAACAAGTATATGTTTGTCTTTCCCAATAATAAATGGAGGATGCAGGCTAGATCTAGAACACTGTCCCCTCTTGTCTCTTCTCTCTTTCTGAATCTTCATTGTCAAGCTTTTCTAAATGTTAACCTTCACTTAATGCCTCCTGTTTTTTCACTTCTCACTCACCCTTCACCCTCTAGCAATCAGACATCTTACTCACACATTGCTCTAGTGATGTCCTAGTAACAGATCCTTCTCATAAGCCTCTGCTCTGGTGACAGCTTTGTTAAGGTTTTCTTTGATCACCAGTCATGCTCTGAGGTCTTTTCTCTGTGTCCCCATAGTCCACTGGTTACTTCCATTACAGAACTTTTCACCTCTGTATCAATTATCAATTGTGTGACACTCAACATATTGTGAAGCTCTTGAAGCCAGAATGGTATCTTATACATTACTGAGCCCCAATAGCTAGCAAAGTTCTTGGCACATAGTTGTTGTTGTTGTTGTTAAGTGCCATCAAGTCAGTTCTGACCCATAGCAACCCTGTATAGGGTTTCCAAGGAGCAGCTGATGAGCTTGAACAGCCAACCTTGTGGATCAAACTGACTTTGCAGTCCAGCACATTAACCAACAGCACTACACCAGGACTCCTGGCACATAGTAGAAACTCAGTAAATGTTTGTTGATGAATCTCAAGCACGTAGTTCCTATTCCTAATCCCATTAATCATTTACCCCCACAATGAAAATCAGAAAGACAAGGGAAAACTGTCAGAAGGCAAGTATTGTGCATAATTTAAGGTGGAAGAAAATAAGGAAAGGAGGAAGAAATGGTGAAAGAAAGGAAGAAGGAAGAAAAACTCCACAGTGGGAGGGGATATCTAAAGAAATAATTCCTTGAAGTTTTGCTTCCGAATTGACTCTATCATAGATCCTTCCAGAGACATCTCCTGCCTCCTATGGTGTCTTATTCTGATGATTTCATTCATACTTTACTGGGGAGAGGGAGAAGTCTAATACTTCCTTTTTCCTTTCCTTTGTAGGTAAGATCTTGGGCAGATCTTACTGAAGGAGCGGTACTAAGACTCATCTTCACTTGTACTTAACATCCAATTAAATCCAGGTGCTCAATTATCCTTTCAAATGGTCTGAGGACTGTAACCCACATGCATTTTGTGAGCATGGAGCAGCTCAGATCAGGGACTGCACAATGTTTAGTGTTGCTTTAAGTTTTGTTCTGTTTTATCTTTTTGAAGAAGCTGTCTTTTTTCGTTGTTTTTATGGAAAGGAGGAAAGAGAGGAGAACTGGATAAATGCTGAGTGACTGGAGAGTTGGGAGGATATTGAACATCAGGGGGAAATTACCTTCCTGATGACTCAGAAACAGGAAGTGGTGACCCAGAGGCAACGCACTACGAGAAGGCATGCACGTGTGTGATGACATCGCTTCCTATTTTTATGAGTGTGGAATATGCAAGTGGAAAACGGAGGGAAGAAAACAGTCAAGGGGATTGGCAAGCATCTACATCGTGTCTTTGCTCACATACTCGTGTCCCCAGCCTCTATTCCTGCACTTTGCTTACTGGGGCAGCACCTGCGTCGGTTTCCCTTCCTTCGCCCTCTAACTGAGAAGAAAGTAGCTAACAAAGGCCAGGTTGATCCATTCTGACTAAGAGCAGAAGTTAGGCTAGCAGGCAGGTAACTCTCCATATTGCAAAAGCCAGAACACTGAGAATGGGAACTCTGTTACAGTCAGCAGAAGAAAGATGGTCTTGAATCCCTTAACTCTTCATCCCGGGCTCCATTCCCATAATTGCTAGTCCATCCTGGGATGTGGAGGTGTCGGGAGGGTATATATTGAACAGTCAGCAGCCCAGCACTGAGCAAATGTGGTGAGACCTTAAAATGTGCAGCAGATATCCAGATCTTCACCAGTTCTTACAGAGCTTGGGGGAAAACAATGCCAAATTGGATCTATTATGTTATGGGACTAAGCAGAACTAAGGACTCAAAGGACGCTTCTTGTTCTTTCTTATCTAAAGTGGGAGCCAAAATTCAGGCTAACAAATGTCCCAATTCAGTGCTGAGAAAACAAGGAAAGGTGAAGTCCCACCTCTCAGTGTTCCCAGGGTCCCTTCTATCTTGCACTCCGCTATGATAGTGAGCACCTCTATCCCAAGAATACTTGGAATTTTGTTTTGATACTGCTTTGCTTCTACAATCTTATCTTCCACCCCAGAAGACCCTCAGGTGTGAGAGCCCCACCAAAAGTATACGAGTGACCTTTTGGACGAAGATTAACAGAATGCAATTGCCATTATAGGAGGCTCTATGGCGGAATTCTCATCTTCCAAGTAGAAGACCTGGGTTCGATTTTCTGTCAATATAGCTTATGGGCAGCCACCAACCATCGTCAGTGGAAGTTTACATGCAACTATGATGCTGAACAAGTTTCAGTGGTGCTTCTAGACTAAGATTGGGAAGAAACAGATGATCTACTTCCAAAAACCAGCCAATGAAAACCCTATGGATCACAATAATCCAATCCACAACCCATCATGAGGATGGCACACTATTGGGGATAGCATACCATTGTACATGGGCCCCATGAGTCTGAGGCCTACTTGACAGCAGCTAAGAGTACTGAGGTCAACAAGGGACAGGAGAACAGAGGCAGAGTTGGTTCACTGTGCAGTGAAATTGGCTCAGTGGGATACCCATGAGAAAAAAGAAAGGGAAAAAGCTGAACTGGAATGGTTGGAGGTGATTTACTTCTATTATCTCATGTGCTCCTCACACCAATTCCACAAAGCACAATCTCTGAAGACTTGAAGCTCAGAGAAACTGGATCACTTGCTGTAGACCTCAGAACCAATAATCAAGATTTGACATGCTTTTGTTCTAGTATACTCTGTTAATTCTGAAGAAAAAGTAAAGGAGCTATATATGCAGGTTGATGTGTGAGGTGCCATGGAATATCTTCCTCAATAAAACCTCTCTCTTCTCCCCTCATAGTGCTTGAAGTTACACAATGGAACAGACATGCCATGGGGTCTTAAAATAGCTTCAGAAATTTTACTCAATTAGTAAAAACAGAGTAATTGGACTTCTGCTACCTAACCACATGCACATATAGATACCAGTGTACAGAGAAAAAAGGTAGATTAGTGGTTGCATAGGAGTACTATATATGTGTAGGATAAGCACTAGACTGCAAACCACAAGGTCAATGGTTCAGACTCATCAGTCACTCCTCGGATACCCTATATACGTTTGCTATGAGTCAGAACGTAGCCAATGACATTTGACAATAGTAACAGCAGGAGTGGGTGTTGGGAAATACAGGGAATGCCTGCTATTTGGGTATGGGGTTTCTCGTGCAGTGATAAAAGTATAAACTTAGATTGTGGTAATGGTTGCACTAATCTGTGGACTATACACTTTGACTTTTATGGAATGTGAATTATATCTTGATAAAGATGTCTTAAAATGAAATATATGCTGCTCTTGAATAATTTTAATTGTTATTATAGTAAGAAGACATATGCAAAAAGCCAGGATATGCAAATAACAAGCAACACGAAAGGAGTTCAGAAAGGAGGAGCAATTCTAACTGCAGAGTCAGAGAAGATAGGAGCAGTTATATTTTGATTGATAAAAGGGGAAAATCAGAGGAAGGGCATGGGTTTCCAGCCTGAGCTAATGGAAAGGTGGGTTGTGTGCCATGTATAGGGTTCCTAAAGTTGTAAATCTTTACAGGAGCAGAAAACCTCGCCCTTTTACCACAGAGGGGATGATAGTTTCAAACTGCTAACCTTGGGTTTAGCAGTCCAACTTGTACTGCCAAAGTTCCTTAATGGGAAAGTATGAATATGTAAAGAATACGTAGAAAATGAGGAGACCAGTGAAGTCCTGTGTGGTATGCAGACATATAGATGATTCAAACTGCTGTACCCCTCTATTGCTGTGTAACAAATACTCAAGTTAGTGGTCCTGTTTCTTTCTTCATCCTTTCTTTCATCCTCCAAGGCCTTGCTCTCCCCAACATCTCATGTCCTCAAGCTGTTTTGTATAGCATCTCAAAATAGTAAAAGACCAAAAGCTGCAAGTCCTCTTTAGGCATAGGCTCAAATTTGCACATAGTCATTTCTACCACATCTTATCAATTCAAATAAGTCAAAAGATCAATAGAGATTCTATGAGAAATGATACTGGCTCCACAGGGTGTGAATTAATTAGTTGGGTTGTTGTTGGTGGTGGTTCCAAATCATACTGACCCTGTATAGGGTTTCAAAGGAGCAATTTGGGGGCTTATACGCTGACTTTGCAGTTAGCAGTCCAGTGCTTATCCTACAGTGCCATAACTGGATTTCAGTTGATTGGATTAAGTGCCAATCAGTTCAGACCCATAGCGACCCTGTATAGATAGGGTTTCCAAGAAGCAGCTAGTGAGCTTGAACTGCTGACCTCGAGGTTCAAACTAACTTTGCAGTTCAGCACATTAACCCACAGTGCTACACCAGGACTCTGCAATTCATTGGGTAGCCATCACAAATGTCTAATAATAAATCATTTCACTTGCCTTGGAAGAGCTTACTGGCCAATGACTTGGCTTGTGTGAAAAGTATATGAAAAGGAAATGTGTCTAGGAATGTAGAGTTAGAAATAGAGTTTAAAGTATACTGAATGCAAATCTAAGGAGTTAAATTTCATCCAAAAGGTCTTAATCAAAGTGCAAACATCCCTAAAAGAGGTGATATAACAACTGTCTAAGCAGATATTTCAGTAGAAGTTGGTCATATGCAAAAGTAAGTCAGAATAATAGCATGTGTCTATTTCAAGAGTCAGTTAAACTGCAAGGACTAACATCAGATAATATTAACTCTAGAGTATGGAGAAGTGCTAAGTCTCTAATTATGGAATAGTGCCTGTATCCCTGGGGTCAGGACACACACCAAGATGGTAAATACTCTAATCCTTTACCCAACTTCTTCCTCTCTTCAATTCTCCTAGCCTTCTTTCCTCAGGATACTGTTTGCACCCCAGATTGTTGTTTTTTTGTGTGTCATAAACTCAGTTATGACTCACAGAGACCCAGTATAGGGTTCCCTAGGAGCAACTGGTGAGTTTGAACTGCCAACCTTATGGTTCAAAGCAACCTTAAGGTCGAGGGCTTATTTTATGGTGCCACACCAGGATTAGCAGACTATAAAATACCAAAGCTAGAATTACAGCTTTGAGAGGAAGATAAATGAAAACAGTGACAGCCAGAATAGGTGCTTTACGTCATGTTTTAATATAGCAATTAACAACAGAGAGAAAACTGAATACCACTGGTCAAGTAAATGAATTACTTGGATAATGATTGTTCATTTTCTGACCATCTTGTTCCTCGTTCCTCATTTGACATCTCTGAAATCCAGGATAATGGGCAACTTACCTCCCCTGCAGATGATCACCTACTGTGCCAAGTAAAAAAGCAAAGCCAGAAAATGTCACCAATAATACCTAACAGTTTGCACCAGGAACTGCAGTCCACCATGAACATTTTCAACAAAGTTTTTTCCTCCAAAGACTTTTCATTTACTCTATAGTAACTTCCTCAGCATAAAGAAATACTTAGGAACAGATAAGATGCTTCTAAGTTGGTTAGAGACACATGTATGTTTATCAAGTAGTTGCTGCTGTTATTTAGTTGATTCCAACTCATAGCGACTCATAGTGTCCAGGGTAAAACTGCTCCATATAGTCTCTAAGGCTGTGACCTTTCAAAGCATAAGGGCAGACCTGTCTTCTGAGGCACTGGCTGGGTGAGTTTAAGCAGCCAAACTTTCACCTAATAATTGATTGCTTAACTGTTTGTACCACACATGATGCTCTGTATATCAAGAACCCCAGCCAAGTATGGTGGCCATCTTCTCGACTGAGAGCTAGTTCCCTGGGAGCCTGTGCTAGAACAGCAGTGTCACCATCAAATAGAATACTAGAAGAACTCAACACCACCTAGCAAAGTATGTCTTCAGCTCCCACCCACTTCCCAGTCCACTTGCTTCTTTCCATTGTGTGGCACTGCCCACTCCCATCAGAACTTCACCCACCCCTCATAATGTTCACAGTTTCCCACCAGAATATATCCATGTATGTCTTCTGCCCCTCCCCATCACAAAAATTATCCTTATATTCCAAAACCATCCTTTCCTCTCCATTATCAAAACTCCTGAATTCTCTCATCGTTATTCCAGCAAACTATGCATGTGACTATCTGATTTACATTTGATAAAAAGCCTCCTAATAAGTCAAAGAAATGAATGGGTCCTGGTGGTATTCCAAGAAGCATGGGGAGTAGATAAAGGGGACATGTGAAGATTTGCAATCAATCAGTATCTCTAGATAATTTCCCCACCTAAAAAAGAGTTGAACCAGGAACAGAAAAGACATGGACTGTACTTAAATTCTTACATTCCCTTCCCATCCCCAAAGCTCACAGAATCAATGGAAATACCAACCACTCCAACCCGTAACTAAAACCTTTCCTGCACACAGGATTACTGACAATTCAGTCACACAGTGATGAATGAGAACCTCATGCCATGCACATAAACAAGTCCTACATCACATTCCTACTGTAAAACATTTTGAAATACCCAGAGGTGAGTATTATTTCCAGCAGAAATCATCTCATACGTCACTCACCAAGTCTGACAACAGTAACTTTCCATTTAGACAATGGAGACTAATTTAAGCCTGGGGGGCAACAGTCAGATGCTTTCATCTTAAGAAGAAAGAATAAATAAAAAAGAAAGACGAACTCACACTTGACAAGTAGCACCATCTAGGGGACTTGCAAGGTAAAAGTTTGTTTCAAGTCAATACAGACCTATGCTTGTTCCCACATAGTGTGACACAAGAGCTAGACATTAGCTTGTGACCCACATTAACTGAAGCCTGGATCTAAGGTGTTTTGTGATCCCATTGTTCCCTTTGCTGGGCATCCACATACAACACCCTATGCCTAGGTCTAGGAATCCTTTTACAAATGTAGCAACACTGGAGTCTAGAAAACAAATGCAGAGAAGATTCCCCACATGGGATGGTGTGGGAAGAGATGAAGGGAAAAAATGGAAGGGGATGAAAGTATTTCCAAGGACACTTCTATAACCCTGTTGTTGTTGTTGCTAAGTGTTATCGAGTAGGCTCCAACTTGTAGCGACCTTGTATAAGGTTTCCAAGGAATGGCTAGTGGGTTTGAACCACCATTGTTGTAGTTAGCAAAACAATGCTTAGCCTACAGCATCACACAAGGACTCCTCTATAGCCTTAGGAAAGCAGACAATTAAATAACAGTGCTTCCAAGTCTTCAGAAAGAAATATTTTTAGTTTGGATAGTTAAAACCACCAACCCCACCAACCACCCATTGCTGTCCTGTCTATTCTGATTTATAACATCCCTCTAGGTAAGAGCAAAATTGTTCCTTAAGGTTTCCAAGGCTGTAAACTTTACAGAAGCACACTGCCTGTTCTTTCTCCCTCAAAGATGATGGTGTATTTGAACTGCTGAGCTTGTTTAACTCACTATGCCACCAGGGCTCCTTGCTGTTGTTGTTAGGCACCATTGAGTCAGTACCGACTCATAGGGACCCTATGTACAATAGAACGAAACACTGCCCGATCCTGGGCCAACCTCACTACTGTTGCTATGCTTGAGTTCATTGATGCTGCCACTTGGCCAATCCATCTTGTTGGGGGAGTCTCCTCTTTTTCTCTGACCCTCCACATTACCAAACATGATATCCTTCTCCAGTGACTGCTCACTCCTGACAATATGCCCGAAGTATGAGAGACGAAGTTTGGCCATCCTGGCCTCCCAGGAGTAATCTAGCTACACTTATTCCGAAACAAATCTATTTATTCTTTTGGCAGCCCATGGCACTTTCAATATTCTTCTTCAGCACCATAACTGAAAAGCATCAATTCTTCTACAGTCTTCTTTATTCACTGTCCAGCTTTCACATCCATATGAGGTTATTGAAAATACCATGGCTTGGGTCAGGCACACCTTAGTCCTCAAGCTGACATCTTTGCTCTTCAACACTTTTAAAAGGTCTTGTGCAGCAGATTTGCCTAATGCAATACATTGATTTCCTGACTTCTGCTTCTGTGAGTGTTGATAGTTGATCCATGAAGAAGAATTAAGTCCTTGACCACTTCAATCTTTTCCTTTGCATAATTTGTTGTTGTTGTTAGGTGCCATCGAGTCAGTTCTGGTTCATAGCAACCCCATGCACAACAGAATGAAGCACTGCTGGGTCCTGTGACATCCTCACAATTGTTGTTAAGCCTGAGCCCATTGCTGCGGTCACTGTGCCAATCCATCTCATTGGGGTTTTCCTCTTTTTTGCTGAAGGAGTATTTTGGTTGTATTTCATCCAAAATCATTTTTTGTTGTTCTTTTGATAGTCCATGGTACTTTCAATATTCTTCTCTGGCACCATAACTCAAATGCAGCAATTCTTATATGGTCTTTCTTATTCATTGTACAACTTTCACATGCATATGTTTTTGTTGTTTAGTGCTATCGAGTCGGTTCCAATCCATAGCAACCCTGTATAAAGTTTCCGAGGAATTGTTGGTGAGCTTGAACCACCAACCTCATGGTTCAAACTGACTTTGCAGTCCAATGCATTAACCCACAGTGCCACAGCAGGACTCCACATGCATATGAAACTACAGAAAATACCCTGGCTTGAGTCAAGCATTTCTTAGTACTCAAACTGACATCTTTGCTCCTGAATACTTTAGAGGTCTTGTGCAGCAGATTTGCCCAATGCAGTATGTCATTTGATTTCTTGACTGCTGTTTCCATGAGTATTGACTGTGCATTCAAGCAAAATGAAGTTTTTGACAACTTCAATCTTGTCTCCATTTATCAGGATGTTATTTATTGGTCCAGTGGTGACGATTTTTGTTTTCTTTACATTGAGTTGCAATCCATACCGAAGACTGTAGTCTTTGATCTTCATAAGTATTTCAATTCCTCTTTGCTTCTAACAAGCAAAGGCAGCATATTGCAGGTTGTTAATAGTTTGGATAATTAGTAATTCTATAGTCAAGCAAGTGAATTCATGGTTTCTTTTCAACCACAGCCTTATAGTTTTTAAAAAGGTGTTAGCATTATCTGCCTCCATTCAGGATTCCAATCCTACATTTAAGAGGTAGAGTTCCTTCACTGATATTGCTAGAAATGATGTCCAACAGTGAAGAACAAGAGTATGAACAACATTGCAGTTTGGGAGAGGGGAGGACCCACAGAGCTAGGGGAGTCCTGAAAGAGTTCTGGGAAAAGCAACAGACTCACCACCATCCAAGCCTATCTGAGTCATTAAAAGGGGACTCGAACTACAAAGTGGACAGTTCAAACCCACCAGCTGCTCCTTAGAAACACTATACAGGGTCACTATATGTTGTAACCAATTCAACAACACTTAACAACAACAAAGAGGTCCAGGTCCACTTAATCCAACTCCTCATTTTAGTGATAAGAAGAACTGAGACTCAGAATCCCCCATGGTCACACAATGGGTTGAACAACAAACCGATACATAGGTTCCAGGACACTCAATCCAATGCTCTTTCCTCTAAGGTTAGCAGACCAACCCCATCACACTCTATGACGAATCTACCTCACCCTTCATCTTTCTAGCTGAAGATGTTCTTTCTTAGGGAATTTATTCAACTGACTTTTGAAAGTTTCTTTCCCTAACTTAATACTTAAAATGTTTCCTTTTAAAGCTACTTTTTGTTTCCTTCTAACAACAGTATCATTATAAGCAAGTTATAAACATAACCACACTACAACAATCTGTAAATCACACAATATGTTCTGCATACTTGACCCAGACATTTTAGAACTTGGCTAATTAACACAGAGCAAGGCAGACCACATGAAATGGGCAGCAGTCGGCCCTAATTGTTCCCTCTTGGGCTGGACAGGATGGGAGAAGAATGTTCTAGCTGCAGGGATGGGATGTCTGTGGAGGTTCAGACAGACAATCTCCCATCAAGAGTTCAAGAGAAGGGTCAGCACAAGGATACCGGAACTATAACAAGATGTTCCTTCCCACCAGGAACAAACCTGAACTCTAGAGTGAACTGTACTCTGAGGTTCAAACATCTAGGCAGGCTTCATCTGGGAAATACAGACATGATCCCCTGTACTCCAATCACCCAAGCAGGTAAAGCACTGGGTTTCCATAATTGAGGAGAGGCACTGGCAAGACTGAGCCAAACGGTAGCAGTTGTTGTTGTTGTTGTTGTTAAGTGCCATCGAGTAGACTCTGACCCATAGCGACTCTGTATAGGAAATCCGAGGAGCAGCTGGTGAGCTTGAACCACCAACCTTGCAGTTCAAACAGCTTTGCAGTCTGGCGCATTAACCCACAGAGCCACAGCAGTTAGGTAGTTAGAACTCAGGGGAAAGTGGAATCCCTTATTCACATACCTGTTCTCAGCATATAGCATACTGCCTGGATGAACACATGATAAAAAGGGGGTGCATGGCAAAGGCTCCTACTCTGGAACTTGGAGAAGGAGCTCTCTCTGCTATAATGTCAAGTTCATGTATCATATATCACATGCAGAGGAGGGTAATAACAAGAGAAATGTATGTGGCTATTATAGGAAGGAGAGGGATTTAATCCTATGTCCATTAGAGCATGTGAGTGTGTGTGTGTGTGTGTGTGTGTGTGTGTGTGTGTGTGTGTGTTGGGCCAGGGAGTGGGGATACTTGTTTACAGAGCTAAGTCTGTTGAGAGTACTCCTTCCTTGAGTTAAAATTTGTCTTAAAACTGGCACTGAGCTAAGCCTGCCCTGGGACATGATACAAGGACTTACCCTACAGAAACAGGGAAAATAGAGAAGAGTTAGGGCTAGGTTAGAGTTAGATTTAGGGTTACATTTAGACCAGGGCTAGCATTAGGATTAGCAGAAGGGTGGTAGTTTTTGTGGTCAGCATAAAAATGCTGGTAGATGGAAGACCATTCTGAATACATATTATAAATACACTGTATATATGTATGAGGGGCATATCAAACAGTTCATGGAAACATTCTATTATCTTTTAATTTCATTTTCCCATGAACTTTTTGAAGCTCCTCATAAGAGATTATGATCATCTTCAGACTTGAGTGTTCTGGGACATGTTGACACCCCTCAAACCTTGTCCTCACAACTTTCAACAAAAAGAGGCAACTGTCTCCCTTCCCAATTCTCAAATCTATGTTGCTAGCTTCAGTTTGGGAGAACGAGTGAACATTTTACTTTAGTTAATGAACAAATGTTTGATACTCACAATGACATGACACTGTACCTGTATGATACCACTCAGTACACTAGGCAAGGCTATCCTTACCCTCCTACGTCTACATTCATGTGCACACACACCTAGCCTAGACCTGAGTCTTTCCCTCATACTGAATCATTCCAAATGCAATTAAAACATAAAAAAGCTTTCAAAAAGAAATTGCATTAGGTCAGTCTCTGCAATTATGAGGTAACGGTATCAGACGATAAATGTGAGTGATGATGTCCCTGTGTCACCCAACTCCCACCTCTGCATGTGTGTGATTTTCGCTACCCAAATGCTCTGGTTATCAGTCTACATTAGTTGAAATCCTGTGAAACCTTTATTAGAAACAGGGCTGTTTCATATCCAAGGATAGAGATTTCCTGTTTCAAAAAGAGAAAAGAAGATATTAAAGGTTAAAAGTGAGGGTTCCTTAAAAGGATCCCCTAGTCCCTCGGAAGATTCTAAGTGAAGTGGGACAGAGCCCCAGAAAGCAAGTGTATCGGCTATTGTGGGATTGACTTTGTAGGCCCTGCTTTTCATATTCCTTGTATTCTGTTTATTTTACATTAGCTCTGTATATTGTAACATGTACTATTTCTTTAAAAATCCAGTTTCTGCTAGCTGTGGGAAGAGAGTTAAAGGTGAAGAAGCAAATTCTAAGGGCTTGGAGTTCTATTCTCAGATGACTGTAAAATGTCATGACCAAAATTGGCATTGCTTAGCCAACAGCCCCTCCTCACTGGGACATTCTCCATTTAGGTGGATACCCTGGAGAACCTGGATTTGCCTTAGTAGAAAAGGTGGGTTTTTGTTGTTGTTTATTAACAATGACTGAAGAATGGGACATAGAACTGTCCAGGGATTCACTGAATGGGAAGGGGAGGAGGAGGGCTGTGTGACAAGGCCAGACTATGAGGGTCACTCTCCATGGGCTTCACCAGGAAGATGGGGCTCATAAGGACATAGGGTCCCTAGTAGTAGAGACCAGAAAGTAAGGAAGAGAGGCTGAGGGATACCATAAGGTGATCTTCATTTTCTTTGAAATCCTTTCAACCACAACTTGCTAAGTGAGTTTAGAAGCCAGTAGCTCATTAGAAGTTGAGAATCCTGTAAAATATCCAGTAATTACAAAGAAAATGCATTTTGGGGGATTATTTGAATACTTTTGCTATGCTAATAATGTTCATCAAGGAGCTGAAATAGTCATTTTTAGTTTAGAAATATGTTATGAATAAATTCATTCTCTTATAAGTTTTTTGTATAGTTTGTTGTTGTTGTTAAGTGCCGTCGAGTCAGTTCCAATCCATAGTGGCTGGTGAGCTTGAAACACTGACCTTACTGCTCTAACTAACTATGCAGTTCAGTGCATTAATCCACATTGCCACACCAGGACTCATATGTGTGACCCTCTAGAGGCGGGTCTAATTTCTGATGAAGAGATACAAAGGTAAAATGGGAAAGATTTTTTTTTTTTTAAGGGGTTAAATGGTTTTATATTTTATCACCACTGACTAGACACTTGATATCTCCAGAGCTTCCCAAGTGTGACATTATACCTTCTGTCCACCCTCAAGTCTGCCACATTGTGTTAGAAAAAGTACTTATTAAATGCCAGACACTGGGGCTAGATGCTTTATACAGATTATCTCATTTGAGCCTAACAACCATTGTGGAGGTATACTACTATTGTTGCCACTTTAAAGATGGAAAAATTGAGGTTTAAATACTTGCCTTACCCTGCCCTGGTAGCGTAGTGGTTACAAATCGGGCTGCTAACCTCAGAGTCAGCAGTTCGAAACAACCCGCTGTTCCGTGGAAGAAAGATGAGGCGTCCTGTTCCGGTAAAGATTTACAGCCTCGGAAACCCTGTACAGAGCCGCTATGAGTCGGAACCGACTCCACGGCACATAATAACAACAACAACATCCTGCCCTAGGTCACAGAGTGAATGAGCGGTGGAGCCTGATTCTTGCTAAGTCCTCCAATTCTGGGACTTAATTTGAGTGTGTTCCAGTAAAAACAACATGACCGAGGCTGTATCCCGAAGTTATTAATACAGACCCTCCAACACTTGTTTGTGACCAAACAGGTGAAAGAGGAGAAAGCCCAGAAACTCTCGGGTGTCCCCCGGAAAAGGAAAGGCTTACAGAGGGTATCAGCAGGGTTGTGTCTGGAAACACGTAGTTTCAGAAAAGCAAACTAAGCTCTGGTAGCGTAGTGGTTACGAATCGGGCTGTGAACCGCAAGGTCGGCAGTTCAAAACTACCAGCTGCTCCGCGGGAGAAAGATGAGGCGTTCTGCTCCTGTAAAGATTTACGGTGCAGGGTCACTATGAGTCGGAACCTACTCCACGGTACTTAACAACAACAAACCCACTGCCAAATATCAAGGAGGGTGAATGGAAGAATTAAAAGTGTTTTCTAGATGAAAAATCAAGGGATCTGTGTTCTAGTGTTAGCTCTACTAAGATCTTCAAATGTAACCCTATATTATTACTTCAACGAGCTCTGGTAGTATAGCGGTTATGAATCAGGCTGCGAACCTTAAGGTTAGCAGTTTGAAACTACCAGCTGTTCTGCGGGAGAAAATTGAGACTTTCTGCTCCCATAAAGATTTACAGCCTCGGAAACCCTCTAAAGGATTTCTATGAATCAGAACCGACTCCACGGCACATCACGACCACGACGACTGTTCACTTAAGCGACAAGCTCAGTTTACTAAATTACAAAAAAATCCGTAGAAAAACAGCATCTGACTGTGTATCAGCACCACCTGAAGGCTTTTTTAGTAAAGAATCCTAGCATCCTTAGCAGCCTTCCTTGCTAAGTCAGATTCTCCCAGTGCAGAAGCAGGTAATTCTGAGGTGCAGCCCAGATTTGAAGGTCTTTGACTCCCGGGATCCTACCTGCTCTAAAGGTAGGTGCTGGGCCTCTGCCTTCTCCAGGAACTTGGAAGGGGTGTCTCTGACCTGATGTAAGGCAACCTGGTGCATGAAACAACTTTCCCAGCAGAGGGGAGTATTGGCTCAGAGTTTCCTAAGTATGGGTCTTTGGCCTTAAGTTTCCATCGGATCTAACAGCATTTCCTTTGGATTCTTTTTAATTTTTTTAATAACAAAAAAGATACCAAAAAGTGCCCATAATATCACTATTTGTTGTTTAAATTATATAAAATATATTCCTCCCTTTGGATCTCAACTCTCAAAGTTAATGATAGTTAATGTTTGATTTGCATCTTTCCTCACATTTTTCTATATTGCAACACACAAATCCATTGAGTATTCACACACACACAATCACACACTCATACACACACACCCTTTTCTCCCCAAATCTGGAATTATTTAATACTTTTGGGTCCACAATTCTTATTTTTTACTTTTAAGAAAATGCATTAAGTATATCTTACTTACAGATCCATGCAAAGCAAATTGTTGTTAGTGCCGTGGAGTCAGTTCCAATTCACACAGACCCTGTATAGGATTTCTGAGGTTTTCAGTTTTTGAGAGAGCAGAAAGTTTCACCTCTTCCCATGGAGTAGCTGGCGGGCTTGAACCACAGACCTTAAGGTTTGCAATCCAATGCTTATCATATGGAGCCACTAGGCTCCCATAAATTGAATTATCTTTTTTTTTTTTTAATGATTACATGTCATTCTGTTATATTATTACCAAAATGGATATTAATTAATGTCTAGGCTATTTCTAGTTTTTCAGTTAGAAATACTGCTGCAATTACCATATTTGTACGTAAGTCTGTATATAATCATGCTTCTTCTGGTAAAATAGAACTGCAAGAGGTTGTTCAGTCAAAAAATATATCCATTTTATTTTACTTTTTTAAAAAAACTTTGTTTATTGTGAATTGGGTGAAGATTTACAGAATAAGTCAGTTTTTCATTCAGTAAGTCATACACAGTTTGATTCATCACATTAATTACAATGTCCACAATGTAAGGTCACTGCTTTTCCCTCTTCCCTGTATTTTCTGTTTCTATTCCTCCTTCTTTCCTAATCCTTCTGAGCTTTGTCCTTGGATAAATACTGCCCCCTTTGGTATCTCCATAGTATTATTGTTCCCATATTGTTTGAAAATTGAACCACAGGGGTGAGTTCATTTCCAAACCTGAAGCGTGAATAAGGGCCCTAGTCTAATAATCTATGTCTGTCAGACCAGTAAACCTGATCTTTTTTCTTATGATTTTGAGTTTTGTTCCACACTTTCTCCCACTCTATCCATACCTTCTAATGTGATCCCTTTCAGAGCAGTTGGTAGTGGTAGCCAGGCACTATGTAGTTCTTTAGGTCTCAGAGTCATGGAGGCAGATCCAAGTATGGTCCATTAGTCCAGTGGATTAACTGTTTCCATATAGCTTCGATTTTTTTCTTTATTCTTTTCTTCTATATTCCTTTTTCCTCCAGTCAGGAAAAAAATATCTGTGCACTTTAGATAGGTGCTCACAATCTCTTAAGACCCCAGTCACTACTCACCAAAGTAAGAGGCAGAACATTGCCTTTGTGCACTGTCTCATGCCAATTGACCTTGGTGTCCCTCAAGACCATGGTCCTGAGCCCCCAAGGCGCAATGACTGATTCTCTTAAAATGCTTGGTTATGTCTAAGAAGTTTCAATAAATTTACCTACTGTATGCTCCACCACATTCATGAAAACACTTGCAGCATAAGTGAATACACATGTAGAACTATCCTTTATCAAACCAAATTAGTCCCACTCTCCATCCCTCACCTGTTCAACCTGCATGTATAGCCATGCATCCACCTACTGATCATCATTATTACAGGATTGTGTATGTATATACCAGTTTTTGCCTTTGTGTTTGTTTTACTTAAGTGCCCTCGAGTTGGTTCCAATTCATAGCAACCTTGTATAGGGTTTCCAAAGAGCAGCTAGTAGGTTTGAACTGCCAACCTGTGGTTCACAGTCCAGTGCTACAGCACCACACCAGGAGTGTGTTTATGTGTTACTTAATATTGAATAGTTTAAAAATATGTTTTAATATGTGCTCAGCATAAAAAAAAATACCAAATACACAGTGCTCATAAGTCAAGTTTTTAAATTTAGCATGATTTTTTTTGAGTTTTGTTATAAAATTGGTTTAATTAAGTCATTTTCCCAATTACAGGCATTTTGAGACAGAAATCTTCGTGTGGTCACTGAACCACTTCATGGATATAATAAAATATTTTTTTTAATATATATACATATATATAGTACTATGCAACTATTTCACCATAACCAAAAATGTGCTTGTGTTATCTTTTGTATATTAGCAAAGATATAAAAAAAAGGAAAATATTTATATCTGTTACTTACATTTCTTATACACAATACCAGATAACAAAGTATAAAGACCCCTAGTTGTATGATGGTGCTGGGGTTACTATTGTTAAAAATGACAGAACAAGAGACAAAACTGGATCCTGCATTCTGGGGCCCAGCCTCTGTATGCTCCTCCAAGCTCTTCTGTTCAGATCAGGAGAAAAGTCTCACTTGGAAACTGAGTTATTACTAATTAAAATCTAGGTTCTAGGCTATAGGTTCCATTTTGAAAACAACACCAAGAAAAAACCGGGATGTGTCTGTGGAGGAACCACAGTTAGGAAAGCTGTGCAGTGAGTATCCTTTAAAAGCCTTTGAGCAATTGGGCCACTGTCTCAAGGGCAAGCAGAAGAGAGCCAAAGCGGAGGCAGGTCAGACTCCTGCTCAATTTGTACCCCAAGATGGGAAGTGAGGTGAATCAAGTCAATTAGGCTTCAAACTTTCAGTACCACCTGATTTCCCAGCAGAAGAGTCAGACATTTAAAAAAAAACAAAAACAAAAACTTGTCTGCACAATTTGGGAAGGAAAAAATAAAAGCATAACAAAGTTTTCAAGAGATTTATTTTACATTTAAGAAGATTAAAATTTCTACGAAATACAAAATAATATTTTATTTTGCAAAAATCAAAGGCAGAGTGGTGGGTGGCAGGAGCCTCACAGGCAATAGAAGTTGGCTTGGTCTCTTCCTGAAGGTCTGGATTTGAGGTTTTCCTCGAGAGAACCACAGTCATTTCCTAAACTATTCAATTACTGTAGCTGAAGTATTTCTGAGCACTTGATTCCACCCAACCCTGTTCAGTCTCACATCCTGGGCATGACCTCAGCTGGCTAAATCCCTGCCCTACAATGTCATTTAATTGCAAAAAGAAATAAAATATAAAACATACAGTATACAAGGATCATATACAAGATGAAAGGTAATTTTTAGATTAAACTTTCATCATTTTTGCCAACATCTCCCTATCTGTAGTTAATGTTGACTATTTATTTTGCATATAAAATATTTTTAAAATGTAAGAATCTCTGGTCAAGTAGAATTAGAAGTCTGTAGTTGCATCAAAAGAATAATATGATATTGAAAACAAAGCTCAAAAAGCTGAAGAAACAACTGGATTTGTTAAAGACTCCAATTCTTGGTGATTCTGTGTGCAACAGAAAGAAACATTGTTTGATCCTATGTTGTGATCTTCTTTTGTGTCATTGAGTTGGTTCTGACTCATAGTAAGCCTATGTACAACAGAATGAAACACTGCCCACTCCTGTGACAGCCTCACAATTATTATGCTTAATTCTATTGCTGCTGCCACTGTACCAATCCATCTCATTAGAGGTCTTCCTCTTTTTCATTGATCCAATTTTACCAAGCGTGATGTCCTTCTTCAGGGACTCGTCCCTTCTCATAACATGTCCAAAGTATGAGCACCTAAATCTCACCATCCTGGCTCCTAAGGAGCATTCTGGCTGTACTTCTACCAAGACAGATTTGTTTGTTACTCTGCCACTTTTAATATCCTTCTCCAATACCATAACTCAAATGCATCAACTCTTCTATAGTCTTCCTTATTCATTGTCTAACTTTCACATGTATATGAGGCTATAAAAAATACCATATACATGTATTTTAGGCCTCAAACTGATGTCTTTATTCTTGAAGACTTTAAAGAGATCTTATGCAGCAGATTTGTTTAATGCAATATGTTGTTTGATATCTTAGCTTTTGCTTGCATAAGTGTTGATTGCAGATCCAAGCAAAGTGACAACTTCAGTCTTTTTATCTATTTATCATGATGCTGTTTATTGGTCCAGTGGTGAGGTATTTTTTCTTTCTTTCTTTACACTGAGGTACAACACATTCTTAAAACTGTAGTCTTTGATCTTCATCAGTAAGCATTTTAAGTCATCTTCAAGGTTGTACCATCTGCATATCAAAGGTTGTTAATGAGTGTTCCGCCAGTCCAGATGCCACAGTCTTCTTCATATAACCCAACTTCTCAGATTATTTGCTCAGCATATAGACTGAATAAGTATGGTGAAAGAACACAACCGTGACATACACCTTTCCTGATTTTAAAACATTCAGTGTCCCCTAGCTCTGTTTGAACAACTGCCTCTTGGTCTACGCACAAGTTCCTCATTAACACAATTAAGTGTTCTTCCCATTCTTCCCAATGTTATCCATAGCTTGTCCATGATCCATAGCTAGTCAAGCTTCATTATATGCCATCTTCACTGTAGAAATACTCAATAAAAATGGATTGACACAGTGGCCACAACAATGAACTCAAACATACCAATAGTTTTAAAAAACAGCGTCCTCCTCTACCATCTTCTTACTCGTCTGTCAGTTTTTCATATTGCTTATGTGTTGCTGTGATTCTGGAAACTATGCCATGGGTATTTTAAATACCAGCAGAGTCACCCATGGTGGACAGGTTTCAGCTGAGCTTCCAGATGAAGACAGACTAGAAGAAGGAGTGACGGACTACTTACAAATATTTAGTTCCTGAAAACCTTATAAATAGCAGTGGAAAATTGTCAACAGCAGAATACTGAATATTGAAACATGTTGAACAGCACCAAAATATTGTCAGGTATCATGTCAGAAGATGAATCCCCCCCAGGTTGGAAGGCACTCAAATGCAACTGAGGAAGAGCTACCTCCTCAAATTAGGGTTAACCATGATGATGCAAATAAAGTAAAGCCCATGGGACCTTCATTTGCTGATGGGGCACAACTCAAAATTAAGAGAAACAGCTATAAACATCCATTAACAACCGGAACATGTAATGTACAAAGTATGAATCTAGGAAAATGGGAAAATTTCAAAAATTAAATGGAACACATAAACATTGATACCCCAGGCATTAATGAGCTGAAATGGACTGGTATTGGCCATTTTGAATCTGATAATCAAATGGTTTACTATGCCTGGAATGAAAATTGAAGAGAAATGGCATTGCATTCATCATCAAAAAGAACATATCAAGATCTGTCTTGAATTACAATGCTGTGTGTGATAGGATAATATCCATAGGGCTACAAGGAAGACCAATTAGTAACCACTATTATACAAATTTACACACCAACCACTAAAGCCAGAGATGATAAAATTGAATAATTCTACTAACTTCTTCACTCTGAAATTGATCAAACATGCAATCAAGATGTACTAATAATTACTGATGATTGGAGTACAAATGTTGGAAACAAAGAGGAAGGATCAGGAGTTGGAAAATATCTCCTTGGTGATAGAAACAATGCTGGAGATCACATAATAGAATTTTGTAAGACCAATGACTTCTTCATTGCAAATACCTTTTTTAAGCAGCTTAAAAGATGACTATACACATGGACCTCACTAGAGAGAATACACAGAGATCAAATTGACTACATCAGTGGAAAGAAATGGTTGAAAAGCTCCATAGCATCAGTCAAAACAAGGCCGGGGCAGACTGTGAAACAGACCATCAATTGCTCATAGGCAAGTTCAGGTTGAAGCTGAAGTAAATTAAAATAAGTCCACGAGAGCCAAAATATGATCTTAAATATATCCCACCTGAATTTAGAGATCATCTTAAGAACAGACTTGATGAATTAGACACTAAAGACCAAAAACCATAAGAGCTGTGTAACAGCAGAGCTCTGGGATACAGGGATCGAGGCACAGTCTAAAAGGATAAAAAGGGGAAAATAATGTTAAGATGCTTAACTGTCTTATGAACATTGGTTTCCTTTGCCTATTATTGCAAACTAGACACTTGTGTGGGATAGAAATTAATATCAAAAAACATGATTACAGAAAGCTTGTAAACCCATCTTCAGCCTATAACTAATTGGAATATTTAAAAGAGGTTCTAGAACTTCCCCAGTGAAATAAGCTTCTTACAGAGGCTTTGTGTTTTATAGAACCTTAGGTGGAATCCTGAGCCCCATCCAGAACCTTCTGAAGTGGGAACATTCCCATTTGAAAGAACAAGCAGACCAGTCTGGAACAGCTAGAGAAACAGAATATACTTCTTGAAAGAAATCAAAAAGCAGGAAAAATCAAAAATGGAAGTACGATTGGCTACTACAAGAACAAGCAAGTTGTTCACCCAAGAGCCATCAAGGCAAGTGATCAAGTCCCTTCAGGACAAATACCCCTCCAAGACTGAAACTCAAAGCAAACACATGAACATGCATGTAAACTTGCTGGTGACCATGTAGGTCTACTGGTGAGTGGAAGAGGAAGAAAGGCAGCAATGAAGATATGGACTGAGTTCGACCATGTTCCATAGACTGAGAGTGAAGCATTCAGCTGATATGAAATGAGGGGAGATGCACAAGAATGCCCAAACTTGTAGATAATATCCAATCGACCTAGCTTCGATGGCTTGGCTATCAAAACTCAACTAGAGGAAGATTAAAAAAAAAAACAAAAAACAATTTTGGATCAAGGAAAAAAGTATAAATTGCCACAATTTGATAAACTTGACCTATTCTTATGAATGTAATAGCTCAAAATGCCAAGTGAGAAGGAAGAAGTCACCTCAAGTATCAATCCTATCCTCTCTGTATACAGGGTTGATAGGGACAGGAAACTACCTAAAATGGGAG
>NW_006408582.1:13665297-13672740 GCF_000296735.1 Chrysochloris asiatica
TAAATCTTTATGGGAGCAGAAAGCCTCATCTTTCTCCCGCGGAACAGCTGGTAGTTTCGAACTGCTGACCTTGAGGTTCACATCCCGATTCATAACCATCACACTACCAGATCTCCTTCAATTCATGATAAAAACTTAAAATAAATAAATAAAGGAAGAAATAACATCATACAGGAAGAAAGCAAAAGGTCATTAAGAAAGAAAAAAGAAGACTATAATGGATTTCAAAAGAAACCCTGAAACTTACTCTCCAGTGTAGAGATGCCAAACCAAATAGTAGTGAGTAGCTACACTCCTAAACAGAAAATTTCAAATGCCAACTGGAGTGATAAAGTCAAATATTATAATGAAATGTGCAAAGATCTCGCGTTAGAAAACCAAAAGGAAAGAACATGCTTAGCGTTTCTCAAGCTGAGGGAACTGAAGAAAACTTCAAGCCTTAACTTGAGGTACTGAATGATTCTATGCGGAAAATATGAATGATACAGAAAGCATAAAAAGAAGATAGAAGGAATTCACTTTACCAAAAAGAAATGGTTGGTATTCAACCATTTCAAGAAATAGAACATTATCAAGAGCCAGTGACACTGATGGAAGAAGTCCAAGGTGCATTGAAGGCATTGCAAAGAACAAGGCATGGGGAATTGATGGAACACAAATTGAAATCGTTCAACAAACTGATGCATTTACCTATGCCAAGAAATTTGGACGACAACTACCTGGCCAATTGACTGGAAGAGATCCATATTTGTGTCCATTCCAAAGCAAGAAATCATTGGACAATATCATTGATATTCATTGATATTGCACACAAATAAAGTGTTATTAAAGAAAATACAAAAAAAGTCTGCAATTATATCTTGATAAAGGACTTCCAGGGGTTCAAGCCAGAATCAGAAGAGGACGTGAAACAAAGGATATCATTGCTAACATCAGATGGATCTTGACTGAAAGCAAAGAATACCAGAAGGATGTTTGTTGTTGCTGTTATGTACCCTGGAGTCGGTTCCGACTCATAGCAACCCTGTACAGGGTTTCCAAAGCTGTAAATCTTTACGGGAGCAGAAAGCTTCATCTAGTATCTAATCTTGTTGTTGCTGTTGTTAAGTGCTATCGAATCGGTTCTGACCCATAGCGACCCTGTACAGGGTTTCCGAAGCTGTAAATCTTTACAGGAGCAGAAAGCCTCATCTTTCTCCCTGTGGAAAAGCTGGTAGTTTCAAAATGCTGACCTTGCGGTTTGCAGCCTGATTAGTAACAAATGTGCTATGCTTTATTGACTATGCAAAGACTTCTGATTGTGTGGATCATCACCAACTGTGGACAACATTGCAAAGAATGAGTATTCTGGAACACTTAATTGCACGTACAAGGAACTTGCACATAGAACAAACGGCAGTTATTGGAATAGAGCAAAGGAACAACAGATGGTTTAAAATTAGGAAAGGTGTGTGTCAGGGTTGTATTCTTTCACCATACTTATTCAATCTGTATGCTGATCAAATAATCCAAGAAATTGGATTATATGAAGAAAATTGTGGCATCAGGATTAGAGGAAGACTCATTAACAACCTGCGATAGGTAGATGATACAACCGTGCTTGCTGAAAGTGAAAAGGACTTAAAATATTTACTGCTGAAGACCACATCCTCCTGTATGGGTTGCATCTAAGTGTAAAGTAAACAAAAATCCTCACCAGTGGATCAATTAACAATATCCATATAAAAGGAGAAAAGATTGAAGTTGTCAAAGACTTCATTTTGCTCAAATCAACCATCAACACTCATGGAAGCAGCAGTCAAGAAATCAAACGACGTATTGTATTGGGCAAACTTGCTGCACAAGACTACTTTAAAGTGTAGAAGAGCAAAGATACCAACCAGTTTGAAGGTAAAGTGTGGTGGTATTTTCAGTTACTTCATATGTATGTGAAAGTTGGACATTTAATAATGAAGACTGTAGAAGAATTAATGCATTTTAGTTATGGTTTGGAGGAGACTATTGAAACTACAATGGACAGCCAAAAGAACAAACAGACCTGTGTTGGAAACTGTACAGCCAGAGTGCTCCTTGGAAACAAGGTTGGCCAGATGTCATCTCTCATACGTCTCATACATACATAGTATTGGGAGGGACCAGTCCCTGGAGGAGAATATCATGTAGAAGGTCACAGAAAAAGTAGAGGGTCACAGAAAAAGATTAGCACAGTGGCAGCACCAATGGGCTCAGGTGTTGCAATGATTGTGAGGTTGGCACAGGACTGGGTAGTGTTTCTTACTGTTGTGCATAGGGTCACTATGAGTCGGTATTGACTCAATGGCACCTAACAAAAACATCAAACTGTCTTCTTAATCTTTGCTGCTACCAGTGTACCAGTCCATTTCATTGGGGGTGTTCCTCTTTCTCATTGACCCTCCAATTTAGCAAACATGTTGCCCTTCTCCAGCACTCAGTCCCTCTTGGTGACATGTCCAAACAAAGGGAGCAATCCATATTATTATGACTGGCTAATTTTATGAAGTAGATTGCCAGACCTTTCTGTCTTGATCTGAAAGCTCTGCTGAAATCTGTCCACCATGCTGGTATTTGAAATACTTATGATATAGCTTCCAATGTCACAGAATCACAGTTGGACAAACTAGTAGAAACAACTAGAAGGAGGTGATAAATCTGTCTCCCTGGGGCAGGCAACAAGGCTGAGGAAAAACGACAAAAGTGATGCAGTCAAACTCACGAAATTAGTAGCACAAATGTTCTCCCTAAAACATGAAGAAGAGCTGTTATGCACATCTGAGTTTGAGAGACAATTATAATGACTGATCTTTGGTAACTAAGCATGAACAAATATGAAGGGAGAGTTGCCATTGATTGATTAACTGAATCTGACCTGTTAGTCAGAAAACGAGCTACTCATTGCCCTCAGTTGATAAACTGATAATTTTTTAAAACAGCTCCACATTCTCCTGGAAAGTGGATACTCTTCAGATAGAAGGTATTTTATGAGTAGTAAAGAACTCTGTGCCTTGCTTCTTTTTATCCAAAATTAATTCATTTGAAGGTTAAATCATATAGTCCACTCAATTCTCCAAAACATCTATACACACTTGCTGAATACTGTGTAATGTTCCTTGCTAAAATAAGAAGACATTTTTAAGTTGCAAGATAACAAGATTTAGCCATATACCTACTAAATTTCACACTTGAAGGGGTTAAGCATGGTGCACCCACACACTTTGCAAGAACTTGACATTAAGAAGACATGAGAGTAAATTGTAGAGTGCCTTAGAAGGCTTGAAAAGTGATGAGGGAAAAGATCACCTGTACAAAACCTGACAAATTTATGGGATTGGTGAGAACAGGTAGGTAAAGAAAAAGGAGCAAAGAAAGCAACTGAGCATAAGTTTAACATTTAGTGATCCAACCATTCCAAACAGTAGCCAAGATACCATGACTTGACTATTGCAGCATTACTATCAGATGCACTAAGTGAATTAGATTAATTTCTAAAACTGTTAAGCTCATGTTTCATGTAAAATCCCTGGTCTTTTGGGTCACTCGTGGTAGATATTTTTCTGGAATGATGCAAAATATCACTAGGATGCTTGGCCCATTTCCACCGAAGGCTGAATTATTCACCAATTTGTTCTCAATGGGCCACCTTGCAGAGTTCTAAATATGGACCAGAAGAATGTCACCTACAATCCATTTAACAGACTTTCAAGAAGAATTTATATCCTATGAGCATCCTTCCATCTTTAAGAGACAAAATCTTGAAGTTATATTAAGAAATCAAATATGTTAAAAAGGTCTGAGATTACAAATGATAAAAATGTTTTGTAAATTATAGAATTCTGGACTCTTTAAAGTAATTTCTGGAATAGAGATTCCCATCTTTACTTAGACCTCGATTCTCTTGGTCTTCTCGAGAAGACAGCATCTCTGATACTTAACAGTATTGTGATCAATTTCCCCATTATGTTTTGGACTATTGCAAATAAGTAACTCCCAGTCAGCTAGATTTGGTACTTATCAACCACTGTGCCAGGACAGTATTCTTATTATTAAACAAGATCATCATCCACTGCTTATGACTCTCTGTGTGTTGGCACTGTTGACCACCAGAACAGAATTTCCTGTCTATTACCATAGTGTGGCTCTGTAGGGTAAGCACTGGACTTCAAGATTGGTTTGAACCACAAGGTTGGTGGTTCAAACTCACCAGTCACTCTTCAGAAGCCCTATACAGAATTGCTATGAGTTGGAACTTACTCAACATCACTTAACAACTATAAAGCCTATTCCTACTCATGGCGACCCCATATGTGTCAGAGTCAAACTTTGCTCCATACGATTTTCTGTGGATGATATTTCAAAAATAGTTCATCATACCTTTCTTCCAACATGCTTTGGATGGACTTGAACCTCCAACCTTTTGATTCACATCTGAGCATATTGATATATGTACTACCCAGGGATGCCAGCTCCTGCATATACAGAGGAAGAGTCTATGCAGGGAAGTACATCAAGTACACCAAAGGCTCTGGGCCTTCTTTAATGACTCCCAATGCTCCTCGGAAACCCTATATAGGGTCGCTATGGGTCAGAACCAACTCAAAGGCACTTCACAACAACAATAAAGGTTTATAGTTTCTACCACTAGAAAGTCTGGTAAATATTTTTTAAAATATATTTCTAGGTACTGCATTTTGGGTATTATTATAATTATAAGTGCTATACTTCTATTTCATTTGTTGTTCTTAGTAAATGTCAATGTAATTGGGTTTTACATTTATAGCCAGCAACTTTGATAAATGTTTTATCAAGTCTAACAATTTATTTATAGAATCATTAAGATTTTTTATATACACAATTTAACTGTCATCTAAAAGTAATAACTATTTTGATTCTTCCTTACCAATCCTGGTATTTTTCTAGCTATCTTTCTGTTAGAGCTTTCTAGTTTTATATTCCACTGTGGTTTGAAAGCATAATTTACACCATTTCTATTCTTTCAGATTTGTTAAGATGAGTGTGTTTTATGTCCCATCATGTGGTCTATCTTGGTGAATTTTCCATATGAGCCTGAGAAGAATGTGTACTCTACTACTGTTGGATGAAGTATTCCATAAATGTTAATTAAATCTAGTTTATTGATGATGATACTCAGTTCAACTCTATCCTTGCATCTTCTGCCTACTGCACCTGTCAATTATTGATAGAGGGTGTTGAAATCTACAACCATAATAGTGGATTTGTCTATTTCTCCTTGCAGTTCTTTCAGTTTTTACTTCATGGATTTTGACCCTCTGTTGTTAGGAGCATACATATTCAGAACTGTTTCCTTAATCCTTGTAGTTTTTATGGGGTTTTTTATACATTTTACTGCACTGGACTAAGCACTGGACTGCAAGGTTGGTGGTTCAAACTCACTAGCCACTCCTCAGAAGCCCTATACAGGATTGCTATGAGTTGGCATTTAGTCAACATCACTTAACAATAACATCAACATTTTTATATATTTTACTGCACTGTTAGGACCTTCAGCAGAATGTTGAAAAATTCTGATAGCAGATATCTTTGTCTTATAGCCAGCATCATAGGAAGAGCTTTCTTTTATCTTTGCACAGTGTTGTTTTTCAATATAAATACACTTTATCAGGTGTCTTAGATTGGGTTCTCTAGGGCAGCAAAACCCGTGAAGCTGATTTTATGTTCATAGATAGAGAGATTTATCTCAAAGGAATGACTCATGAGTTTGTAGAGGCTGACAAGTCCCAAATCTGTGGTCAGACTTTAGGATGGAGGTTTCTTCTGACTCACGTAATAAAGCCCAAATCAGCAGGTGAGAAGGCAAGTTTGTAACTCACAGCTGCAGAGGCTGATAAGTCCAAGATCAACACATAAGATGGCAAGCTGCTGGATCACAGTGTTTAGAGGCTAATGAATCCCAAGATTGGCAAGCACTACAGTAGTCTGTAGGCTCAAGTCCTACGAACAAGAGGGCAGATGATGATGAGTCAGGTGCCAGATCCAGAGTGAGCAAAAAGCCAGAACCAGAGAGCTCGACCAGAACATCCACAAGTGCACTCATTTTCTAAGGAAATTTCCTTTCTAGAGGTTTTATTCCAGCAAAACCCCAGGCTGCCATAGTTCCTTTGTTTACCTTCTAGTACCCCTTGCTCCTGCCCCAGTGACCTCCAACATGGATGAAACAGAGACAGACGCTTTGCTGTTGGTACTTGAGTAGTAACTCAACTGATTTGGGACGGACAAATAACATACTATATTAAGTACTTACTCTTTTCTCATATTAGATCCAGAGACTAATCTCCCAAACTGAAAACATGGCTTCTGTTTCTACTCGACTGTATACGGTTACTACTCAGCCAGCATCAAGAAATAAAGTCTCAAAGTCTTCCTGTTGTGCAAGTTTTCTTCCCACTGCCATAATCGCCTAGCTACCCATCAGCACTCCAACAAGACAAACACTGTCATTTTCTATTTGTTTGGTGCTTTACATTCTCTGTGAAATGGAGGTAGTTTGGCACATCTTTCCATCTGTCATCTTGTTTCTGGTATACTATGTTGGCTTTATTATGCTTTTGATTATTTAATTTTAAAAATCCACACTTATGAAAAAGCTAACTTTCTTTTCAATGGTGGTAATATCTATGTTTATTTTTAAATACCTTATTGTTACATTGATTAAACAGATGTTGCTGTTGTTAAGTGCGTTGAGTTGGTTTTGACTTGTAGTGACCCTGTATGGGGTTTCTAAGGCGCAACTGGTGAGTTTGAACTACCCATCTTGTGGTTCAAATCAACCTTTCAGTCTAGTGCTTATCCTACAGTGCCACACCAGGATTCCTTTTAGTTGGTTGTTGTTAAGTACCGTGGTGTCGGTTCCAACTCATAGCAACCCTGTACAGGGTTTCCAAGGCTGTAAATCTTTACAGAAGCAGAAAGCCTCATCTTTCTCCCATGTAACAGCTGGTAGTTTTGAACTGCTGACCTTGCAGTTTGCAGCCCAATGCGTAACCACTATGCTATAACTAAGTTTTACTTCTCAAGCATCCATGATTTGTTCAACCCTCTTGTAACATTTTTTTTAACTTTCCCACAATCAAATTATAAATATGAAAAATATATACACTTTCCAAGATATCTTCTATCCCTAAAACTATCTTTTTGATTGTCCATAAGGACCCTGAAAAATCACAAAGATTTTCTTCTTTCACCTTATGAAGGGAAGAGTTAGAAACCATTAGGTTCATGTGATATGTTACTGCTCTAAGAGTTGCATGGAAAGAGTTGTTAAGAAAAGACAGTATCTGGGCATAAGTGAAAGGGCCGAAGGGGACAGAGATAAAGTAAGATATATACACAACCTTGGAACGGCAGGGCTCTGAGATACAGGGACTGAGTCATGATTGGAATGGGGGG
>NW_006408582.1:13674255-13683543 GCF_000296735.1 Chrysochloris asiatica
AATGTGAAGCTGATGATGTGCCCTGTAAACTTTCACTCAATGCAAAATAAAAACATTTAATTAAAAAAAAGAAAAGACAGTATCCTCCAGACTAATTGTATGTAGATGAACTGTTATGAATATAATCATTTCTGAAACTGCATTCTTTATGGAAAGCCTTTAGAGATTTGCCAATGCCCTTACTTTCCATAATATGTTTTAACCTAGGGAGAAACATGATCAACACTTTTCTGAAATGGTTTCTTGAAGATTTCTTATATCTATCAGAGTCCTAGCAGTGATTTTCCAAATGATACTAGACAACAATATCATTTGTAGTGCTTTCAATTATCATTTCAATTATTATTTAAAATGTTGCTCAACTATGGCCTTACTTTTTATTATTTGAACTTAGTATCTTCTTTGTTGTTGATAAGTGCAGTCGAGTTGATTCCAACTCATAGCAACCCTGTATAGGGTTTTCGAGGAGCGGTTAGTGGATCTAACTGCTGACCTTGCAGTTAGAGGTCCAGACCTTCTCCTACAGCACCACCCCTAGGACAGTGCTTTCTATTTGAAAATACAAATCAAACTTACCCACAGAAGTGTAGGGCATACACAGTCTAATTGAATCTTTACTTAACATTCTTAGTATGTAAAGTGTATAACATCTCAGGATTATTGTATGCTACATCTCAAGATTATTTCCTTCTATAAAAATAATGTTCACTCATTCTTACAAATTACATGTGTAGTCACTATTTTATATAAAATAGATTCAATTACTACCCTTAGAATTTTTTGTGTAATTTTTTTTTAGTGACTTCCCTCTTTGTTTTACATGCCACAAGAACACTCAAAATTCCCGACAACTTGCATTATTCTTGTAAATCATCATCAGAACTCTCAAATCTTGTTTTTAGTAATAACCTAACCACAGCTACTTTAAATCTCTATCATCTACATTTACTTTTTGTTTTGCTGTAGTGGTTGTCTGAAAGCTCTGTTATAAGCTACAGGACAATGTTTGTATCATCAACAAAGAATAGATTCAAAGCTTCATGGAAAAAAGACTGTACAGTGTAAATTACATTTCAAAGAATAGGCTCTTAAAAACAGGCTTATGAACTGTCATCACTAACAACTTTCAGACTGTGCTAATGAACTGAGTCAGTCTTTCTAGAAGTCTTCGTAGTTGAAAAGCAGAGCTCTTCATGAGTCTGGTAATTCAAGAGCAAGCAGTCAATTACAGAGGGCTGAAAATACTGATGATGGAAATTTCAATGTGGTTATTTGTTTGGAATGTTCTTAACTTTGTTTTAATATTAAATTTTCTATATATATATTTATTTGTCTTTCTACTTAATATATCTAACCCTTGAAGATTTTACTAACTTTGCTTTTGTCAACTAAAATGAAAAGAAATTTATGATAATGTCTTTCTACTTAATATATATTTTGTCTTTCTACTTAATATATCTAACCCTTGAAGATTTTACTAACTTTGCTTTTGTCAACTAAAATGAAAAGAAATTTATGATAATGTGATTCTCACTGACTCCCCAGAATTCAGAAACCCCTACTAAGTTTCTTTACTGTTTATGACCATATAGTTACTTGTATAGGTTCACTTTTTGCTAGAGCATAATTGGACAAAACCATTGTCCAACCAAAACTCTGTTTAGAATGTCATATTTCAAAATGATGGCCATTAAGTCATATACAATAAGCCTTTTTTTAAAATAATATATGTTTCTTAAAAATGGTGTCGTGCTGTAGGGTCAGCACTGGACTGTGAACTACAAGATCAGAAGTTCAAACCCACCTCCACCACAATTTCTTTTAAAACAAAAAAAATTTTTATTGTGATTTAGGTAGAAATGTACATAACAGATTGGTTTCCCATTCAACAATTCATACACACTTTGCTTTATGACATTGTTTGCAGTACCCACAATGTAATAGCACTCTTCCCACTTCCTTCCTGTGTTTCCCTTTTTTCATGGACCTTCTTTCTTATTCATTCCTGCCTTCTGAGGTTTATCCCAGGGCAAGCACTGCCTTTGATTTCATAAGCCTTCTGAGGTTTGTTGTTGTTGTTAGGTGCCATCGAGTCGGTACTGATGCATAGCGACCCTATGCACAGCAGAACAAAACACTGCCCGATCCTGGGCCAACCTCACTACTGTTGCCATGCTTGAGTCCATCGATGCTGCCACTTGGCCAATCTATCTCATTGGGGGTCTCCCTAGGGCAAATGCTGCCCTTTTGATTTTGTATGGTTGATTGTTCCAAGAAGTGCATACTTTCTTGATGTTACTTAAAATAGGCCTGTATATTGTTTAACTAAAAGTTTAGCCCTGGGAGCCACTTCATTTCTAGGCCTCAAGAGCGATCAATTGCCACCAGTCTCTGTCAGAGCAGTAAACCAGATCTTTCTTTTTATTATTTTGAGTTTTGTTCCACATTTCTTTCTCACTCTCTATTACAATCCCTTTCAGAATGGTCAGCAATGCTAACTAAGCACCATATAGTTCTCTAGTCTCTGGGTCATGGAGACTGAGTTTCGTGTGGACTAATTGTTTCCATGTGTCTTTAATTTTCTTCACTCTTCTTTGCTCTGGACAGGGAGAGACCAACAGTAGCATCTTAGAAGGCCACTTACAAGCTTTTAAAACCCAAGTATGGCATTTCATATTAAGGAACAATTGGTTGTACTGATGAATCTAAAGACTTCCAAGTACTCCCAGGAAAATTTGCCTTGTACCTGGCAGACAGGGACCTCGCATTTATAGATGGCCAAAAAAAAAAAAAAAAGTGGGAGGAGAGAAAGAAAGAAAGAGAAGAATGAAGTCACTTTCTAAAAGACCAAGATCCTTAGCAAATATTGAAAACTTTAAGAAAGGAGGAATTCATGCAAGTGCATGGGTACTGGGAATGAAATCTGGTAGAGAGAGCTCCTTGGGCTCAGTATCCTATACACAGGGCTCAAAAATAATAGGAACTTAAACGTCTAATGTAATACCAAGGATGGAATTATCACATTAATTAAATGTAGGGTACACAGTCAAATATGTAATTGCTGTCAAAAAGTTGAATTGGCACAAGTTGTGTAAAAGACACATTTACAACAACAACAGCAGCCAAAAAAGGGTAGCAACTGAGGCTGCTTATGTGCAACCAAACACCTTATGGGATTTAGTTTCTTGATTTAGAGACTCAGGTTACATGTGGCATCCCAGTTAAATGGCCTAATAACATGTTTAGTGCTTCTATTCCACCTCCTAGTTTTTTGTGTTGTTGTTAAGTGCCATCGAGTCGATTCCAACCCATAGCGACCCTGTATAGGGTTTCCAAGGAACAGCTGATGAGCTTGAACCGCCGACACTGCAGTTCAAACAGTTTTGCAGTCTGGAACATTAATCCACAGTGCCACAAGTTTGTTGTGTAGTGCATAGGATATTAATAGTTTGCCAGTGACCATCCAAGGCACAATTGGTCTCTATACACTTGGAGCAACAAAGAAAGAAGTGTCAGGAATAGCAAGGAATATGGAATATGTGACTAAGGGCTTCTAGGAATAACTGCATGTTTTGCCATGAAGTCAGGAAGAGTTATAACAAACATTACATGAAAATTTTAATCAAATATTCCATAGAAAAATCCTGATCAAAAGGGGGGAAATGCAGAAAAAAACGTTAAATTCAGATAGTATGAGAATATTGAATATGGAAACATTATGAATAGCACCAGAATATTGTCAAATACGAGTTCCTAAAGTTGGAAGACACTCAAAATATGACTGGGAAAGAGCTGCCACCTCAAAGCAGACTTTACCATGATGATGTAAATGGAGTAAAGCTTTTAGCAGCTTCATTTGCTGATGGGGCACAGCTCAAAATGAAGAAAAATAGCTGTAAATATCCATTAATAATTGGAACATGGGATTACTAAGTATGGATCTAGGAATTGGAATTTGTCAAAAATGAAATGGAATGCAGAAAGATTGATAGCCTAGGCTTTAGTGAACTGAAATGAAGTGGTATTGGCCATTTGGAATCTGACAATTACATCATTTACTATGTCAGGGATGATAAATTGAAGAGTAATTATGTCACTTTCATAGTCAAAAAGAACATTTCAAGGTCTATCTTGAAGTACAACACTGTGTGATAGGATAATGTCCATATGCCTATAAGTTATGCCAGGGACCAGCCTCAACAATTTGTGAGAGCTCGGAGGGGGGTACGGAGTCAGTGAAAAACACACACAGAGACAGACAGAGTCCATGGGTCGTCAATCTTAGGCAGATGACAATGACTTCTCTTTACTTAGGCAGATGACTTCTCTTTACTCAAAAGTTTTTTGCTTCTTATATACTATTAGGATTCCTCTATAGTCACATACAATCAATTGCAATTTAACTAAGTATTACATTCTTTGTGTTCAACAAACGTTCAGGTTACAACAAAAAGGAAACATCAGAACACTCCCTTGATTCTTATCTTTTCCTGTTCCTTTGCATCCCCTAATTATCCTGATAACATCGGGTTATTTCCGTCTTTTTGTTCTTCTCTAATTCTCCCAAGAATGTCAAATCAACTTTTAAGCAAAGTTCTATATTTTAACTTGCATTTTTACTCTCATCTACCACTTCTTATAGCTTCATTAATCACAATCCGCAGTCACAACAGTATTTTTATAAAAGTAACTAAAGTTTCATAGTCAAAAACAAAGCAGCAATTCCCCTATACTAATAATTTCCCAAAACCTTTAGTTAAATTTCTACCCACCTTCCTAGTGTTCCTACAGCTCTTGATTGGCTCTTTGCTATCTTCTGGGTGCCTCAGTGTCTCTTGCCCTCCCGACTGAGCAGGATGTTGATTGTAAGATTGTTTTTTAGCTATCTTTCAGGTACCTCAGTGTCTACTAAGCAGTATGTAATCTTAAGCTTGAAAAGCTTTTAGCTGATGTGGCTTTTCCTAATGGTGAGACTTATTGTTGATGTAAAAAGCAACTATTATAACTTTACATGATTAAATTTAGTGTGAGAGTGTCTAAATGTAATTTTAATATTTACTATGATTATTAAAAAATTCTACTAAAAACTTCTATAATAAAATCAAGAAAAATCAAAAATAAACTATTCATAAAAGGAAAAAAACAGAAACTGCAAGGCCCTTGCATTAGGTTCCCATTGGAGCTTTGCCAACCAAGGAGACACTCATTGTCACTTTGTTAAACAATGAGCTTTTCATGCTTAGGGTCTCTCACCGTTCAGTTCCTTGATGGCATGGCTTCCAACAAAGGAAAACCAGTTAATGCCACTGTTATTCACATTTTTGCACCAACAGCTAAAGATAGCAATGATGAAATTGAAGAATTCAACCAACTTCTTCAATCTGAAATTGGTTCACACATGTAATCAAGATATATTGATAATTACTGGTAATTGAAACGCAAAGGTTGGAAACAAAAAGGAATGACCAGTAATTGGAAAATGGCCTTGGTGATAGAAACAATGCTGGAGATCACATGATAGAATTTTGCCAAGACCAAATACTTATTCATTGCAAATACCTTTTCTAACAAGGTAGACTATGCACATGGACCTCACCAAAAGGAATAAGTAGAAATCAAACTGACTACATCTGTAGGAAGAGACAGTAGAGAAGCTCAGCATCATCAGCCAGAAAACAGCCAGGGGTAGACTGTAAAACAAACCATCAATTGCTTATATGCAAGTTCAGGCCGAAGCTGAAAAAAATCAAAATAAGTCCACGAAAGTTAAAATATGACTTTGAACATGTTGTTTTTCTTGCTCAGACCCATGGAATCTGTTCTGATTCATAGCGACTCTGTATAGGGTTTCTGCAGAGCAGCTGGTGAGTTTGAACTGCCATCCTTGCTACTCAAGTCACTTGGCAGTCAAGTGCTTATCCTATAGTGCCACACCAGGACTCTGACCTTGCATATATATCCCACCTAAATTTAGAGATCATCTCAAGAACAGAGTTGATGTATTAGACTCTAAAGGCTGAAGACCATAAATGTTGTGGGATGACATCAAGAATATCATACAGGAAGAAAGCAGAAGGTCATTTAACAGGTAAGAAAGAAAGAAAAGACAAAAGTGGATGTCATAAGAAACTCTGAAACTTGCTCTGAGCATAGAGAAATTAAGGCAAATAGAAGAAATGAGGAAGTAAAGAGCTGTACAGAGAATTTCAAAGGGCAGCTCAAGAAGACAAAGTCAGTATAATAATGAAATGTGCAAGACCTGGAGTTAGAAAATCAAAAGTGAAAGAATCAGCATTTCTCAATCTAAAAGAACTGAAGAAAAATATCAAGCCTTGGTTTCAACACAGAAGGATTCTCGAAGGCACTTAACAGCAACAAAATGGGACTTCTGGCATGATGTTGTGGATCAGCACTGGACTGAGTAATACAAGTTCAGCAGTTCAAACCCAGCAGCTGTTCCTCAGAAGCTTTATACAGGTCAGAAACAAATTTACACCACTTAACAGCAACATGGGCAAAAAATTGAAATGCTTCAGAAGACATCAAAAGAAGATGGAAAGAATACCAAAAAGAAATGCTCCATGTTCAATCATTTCGAGAGGTAGTATATAACAAGAACCGATGGTATCAGAGGAAGAATTCCAAGCTGCACTGAAGGCATCGGCAAAAAACAAGATTCCAGGAATTTACGGGATACAAACTGAACTAGTTCAACAAACTGATGAAGCACTGGAGAGGCTCACTCATCTATGCCAAGAAATTTGAACTACCTGGGCAGTGTCTGTTCCCATTCTAAAGAGAGACAACCCAACAGAATGCAGAAATCATCAAACAATATCATTAATATCACATGCAAGTAAAATTTTGCTGAAGATAATTCAAAACAAACTACCACAATACAACATCATGGAACTGCCAGAAATCAAACTGGATTCAAGAAGACATGGAATGAAGGATATCAGTACTGTCATCAGATGGATCTTGGCTGAAAGAGCACAATATCAAAGAGCAAAATATGCTCTATTGACTATGCAAAAGTTTTTGGCTGTGTGGATCACGACAAACTATGGATAACACTGCAAAGGATAGAAATTCTAGAGCACTTAACTGTGCTCATGAGGAACCTGTACATAGACCAAAAGGAAGTTGTTTGAACAGAACAAGGGCATACTGAATGATTTAAAATCAGGAAATGTGTAGGCCAGGGCTGTATCCTTACACCACCATATTCAATCAGTATGCTAAGGAAATAATCTGAGAAACTAAATTATATGAAGAATTATATGGCATGGGGATTGCAGGAAGACTCATAACTAATCTTTGATATGCACATGATACAACCAAACTTGCTTGCTGGAAGTGAAGAGAACTTAAAATACTTACTGATGAAGGTCAAACACTACACCCTTCAGCACCTCAATGTTAAGAAAACAAAAATCCCCACCACTGGACCAATAAATTTTTGTTGTTGTTGTTGTTGTTAAGTGCCATCGAGTTGGTTCCAACCCATAGAGACCCTGAACAGGGTTTCCGAGGCTGTAAATCTTTACAGGAGCAGAAAGCCTCATCTTTCTCCCACGGAGCAGCTGGTAGTTTCGAACTGCTGATCTTGTGGTTCACAGCCCGATTCGTAACCACTACGCTACCAGAGCTCCTTGGACCAATAAATAGCATCATGATAAATGGAGAAAAGATTGAAGTTGTCAAATACTTCATTTTGCTACTATCAACCATCAACACTTGTGGAAGTAGCATTCAAGAAATCAAATGATGTATTGCATTAGGCAAATCTGTTGCACATGACCACTTTAAATGTTCAAGAGCAAAGATACCAATTTGATCCAAGCCATGGTATTTTCAATAACTTCATATGCATGTGAAAGTTGGACAATGAGTAAGAATGACCTGAGAAGAATTGATCAATTTGAATTATGTTATTGGAGAAGAGTATTGAAAGTACTATAGAGTGCTAGAAGAACAAACAAATCTGTCTTAGAAGAAGTGCAGCGAGAATGCTCCTTAGAAACCAGGATGGTAAAACTCCATCTTTCATACTTCAGACATGTTATCAAGAGGGACTAGTCCCTGGAGAAGGACATTATGCCTGGTAAAATGGACGATCTATCCATGAAAAATAGGAAGATTCCCCCAAGGAGATGAATTGACACAGTGGCAGCAGCAATGGGCTCAAACGTAACAACAATTGTGAGGATGGTGCAGGTCCAGGCAGTATTTCAGTTGTGCAGTGTCGCTGTGAGTCAGGATTGACTCTATGGCACCTAATAACCACAACAATTATAATGGTACCATTTCTACATAAAAGCTTCAGTATGTTTTTGTTTTAAGTTCTTCTATGTAACCACAGTCATGTTATCAAAATCAGGAAATTAATATTGATATTCAATTCAGATGTCTACAACATTTACAATAATTTCCTTTATGGCAAAAGAAAATACTGGATAGTTTGGCACTGGTCATGTCTATTTTATTTCCATTCATTGGTAGTTATTCAGTCCTTTCTAGATTTTTCATGGCCTTGGTATTTTTTAAGATTATAGCCTCTGGTAGCTTGCAATCCAAAAGCAACCACAAAGTTTCTAGTCCCATATGCTCTTCAAGAATCTTGACAATAGATGGAGTCATTTTCTCTCTGCTTGAACCTGAGTGGGCTTGTTATTTCTCTGACCAGTAGAGTAAGGCTGACACGATGCTATGTGACTTCTTAGGCTAAGTCATAAAAAATTATACAGCTTTTACCTAGCACTACCGCTCTCTAGCTTTGTCTATCTCTCAATACTTGGAAAGCCTCATCTTTCATTCACAGACCCTATTCATGGCCAGACTCACAACCACTACAAAATCTTTCAACAAAGTGAGGTGGCACTGGAGGCACTCATCTATGCCAAGAAATTTGGTAGACAACTCAACCTTGATGTGAGGCATGGGTGCAGCCAGGTCCAAGATGGGCAAGGTGCTGGCATTGCCACCCATGATCAGACTTCAGCCGTCAGGCAGCAGCTTGAAGGAACGAATGTAGTTGTTCTGGTTCAGGCAGTCAAACTAGGCCACAAGTATCTTGGCGCCATATTGGCCTACATCCCACACCTTCACACAACTGATTAGAAGAGATCCATATTTGTGCCCATTGCAAAGAGAGGTGACCCAACAGAATGTGGAGATCATAGCACAATATCTTTTATATCCCATGTGAGTAAATTTTTACTAAAAGTAATACTGAAACAGCTGCAAGCATACATTGACAGAGAACTTCCAGAGGTTCAAGCCAGA
>NW_006408582.1:13684738-13686787 GCF_000296735.1 Chrysochloris asiatica
ATTGTCAGGAGGGACCAGTTACTGGAGAGGGATATCATGTTTGGTAAGGCGGAGGGTCAGAGAAAAAGCGGAAGACCCCCAACAAGATGGATTGGCCAAGTGGCAGCATCATGGGCTCAAGAGTGGCACAATTATGAGGTTAGGCCAGGACCAGGCAGTGTTTCATTGTTTTGTGCATAGGGTTGCTATGAGTTGGTACCGAGTCGATGGCACCTAACAACAACAACACTTGGAACCCAGCCACCATGCTGTGAGGAAACCAAGCAGGTCACATGGAATGTTCTAGCCAAAAGCCACAGCTGCTCAAGGTCTTGAACATCAACTACCAAACAGGTGAATGAATTAACCTTCAGATAATTCTATTCCTCAGGCTTTGAGTCTTCCAGCTAAGACCAAAACATCATGTGGCAAAGACAAACCATCACTTCTGTGCCCTTTCTGAATTCCTAACTCACATAAACCATACATTTTACACCATTAAGTTTTGTATTATTTGCCATACAACCATAAAAAAAAAAAAAAAAAACAGAACAAATTTAGTTTCATTATTAACAAATTTAATAAAGTATCTCTTCATTTTGGTTTGTCCAATGTCATATTTGCATTCTAATATTTCCATTTTTAAAATATCAACTGAAATACAAACATTTTCATTTTAAAATGCAAATAAGTGAGCCACAGAGAATAATACCACCAGGATGACAAAGTAAGAAACCCCAGCTTCCCAAACCCCAAAGAAACGTCAAATTAAGAGAGGCAACATTAAAAAAAAAAGTAAGAAAACTTTGTGTCTTTTTGTTATTAGATCACACCCCTTCCCTATCCTGGGTCAGCAGCAGACTTGGAGTGGAAGCCCACATTTCCAGCTTGCAATGTTAGTGCTGGATTCTGAAAGGATTCAGTCACACCATAGAACAAACTACTGTGTTTGTTCAAACCTACCAGTGTCTACCTAAAGGACTAAAGTAAAGGCTGTGTCCATATTATCCATTGTGGAGGTAGCATAGACTGGAGGAGCCATGTTGTTGTTGTTATGTGCCATCGAGTCAGTTCCGACCCATAGTGACCCTGTACAGGGTTTCCAAGGCTGTAAATCTTTTATGGGAGCAGAAAGCCTCATCTTTCTCTTGCAGAACAGCTGGTAGTTTCGAATTGCTGACATTAAGGTTCACAGCCCGATTCGTAACCACTACGCTACCAGAATGTAGCCTATAAAGAAACAGTTGGGTGGACTTAAAGATAAAGAAGACAACTGAGATATACAATAGAAATTTTAGGATTAAGGTAAAGGAGTTTGTAAGAGTTTCTTTGGGTTGTTCGGGCACTTAGAAGTTCCCATGGTGCTATAAGATAAGCAAGTTCGGTGTGAATGTCAAGGTCAGAGGTTCAAATCCACCAGCCACTCCTCAGAGACTCTGTACAGGGTCACTATGAGTCGGAACCAGTTCAATGGCACTTATCAACAGCAATAACAGCATATATATCATGAAATTTAGAAACCCATATACATGCCCAGGGCAAGACATATTCCAAGAAGGAAAAAAAAAGAAAATATTAAGCTATCACCTCAGGCTATTCTCTAGGCCTAGTGTAATCCTGGTTGACATTGAAATAATTCTCTAGTTTGTTTGTTTGTTTTTGTCTAATTTAGCCTTCTGAAACTTGCTCTCCAATGCAGAGATGTTAAAACAAATGGAAGAAGTGAAGAGATAAAAGAGCTGAGTAGAACTTTTCAAAGGGCAGCTCGAAAAGACAAAATCAAGTATCATAATGAAATGGCAAAGACCTGGAGTTAGAAAGCCAAAAGGGAAGGACATGCTCAGCATTTATCAATCTGAAATAACTAAAGAAAAAAATTCAACCTCAACTTGAAGTATTTAAGGATTCTATGGTGTGGCACTGTGGGATAAGCACTGGACTGCTAACCACAAGGTCGGAAGTTCAAATCCACCAGCTGCTCCACATAAGCCCTAGACAGGGTCAATATAAGTCAGAACCAACTCAATGGCACTTAACAACAACAATGGACAAAATATTGAATGATGCAGA
>NW_006408582.1:13687207-13689358 GCF_000296735.1 Chrysochloris asiatica
ATTTTTTAAATGGCTGCAACAGTACATTATCAGGGAACCGGCAGAAGTTCAGCCAGATTCAGACAAGGATGTGCAACTAGGGATATCGTTGCTGACATTAGACGGATCTTGACTGAAAGCAAAGAATACCAGAAATATGTTTTATCTGTGCTTTATTGACTATGCAAAGGCTTTTGACTGTGTGGATCATGACAAACTATGGATAAAATTGTGGGAAATCCAGAATACTTAATTGTGCTCATGAGGAACCTGTGCATAAACAAGTAGGCAGTCATTTGAACAGAACAAGGGGACACTGAATGGTTTCAAGAAAGGTGTGCACCAGAGTTGTATTCTTTCACAATGCTGGAAGCTCAGCTGAAGTCTGTCTGCTATGAATGTCCCTGTCAGCATTCAAAATGCTAGTGTTGTAACTTCCAGCATCACAGCAACACGCAAGCCACCATAATGCGACAAACTGACAGATGAGTGGTGGGGATGATATTTTACATAATCAATTTCATGTTGAGATATGCTGTGAGGAATCAATAAAAGAGAAGCTTCCTTGAGAATGTGGCCTGCTTCCAATATATTGGACACTTGGGCAAAGCTTTCTTCTGGGTCTGGATCCTGCATCTCGTTTGTCATCTGACCTCTGGTTCTTTGGACTTAAGCCAGTGGCCTGACAATCTTGGGAGTCATCAGCAGCCTGACATCTTATATGCCCCACCTATCTACCTGCCTGTCACCTGATCTGGCGATCTTAGTTCATCTGATCCACAGACTTGGGATTTGCCCACCTCTACAACTTGTGTGGAACTGTGGGTTAATGCACCATATTGAGAAGCCGTTTGACCTGCAAGATCAGCGGTTCAACCTTACCAGTAGCTCCTCGGAAACCCTATACAGGGTCGCTATGGGTCGAAATCAACTCGATGGCACTTAACAACAACAACTATGTGAGTCATTTCCTTGATATAAACTTCTCTTCATCTATACATACATGAACTTCACTGGCTTCCCTTCTCAAGAGAACCCAGCGATAGACATTTGGTACTGAGAGTGGTTTCGGGGGGGCGGGGGGAATCATAAGAATGAGTTTCTAAGTTGATTCTCAAGTTAGACTAATGTTAAAGGCACTGATAACTTATTAGTACAAAGGGTGAAGGTGTTGCTAATAGATAGCAAGGTTGGGAATATTAATATGAAAAATATCACCACCAATAGGTCACATATTGGAGAGAAGCAAGGCTCTGGGTGTCTGTGTGTATGACACTTTTCTAGAATTTTGTAAGTATAAGAAGTATAGAAAAGCTGGTTGGTTGGTTTTACTTACAACAGACCAAGTGGTAAAAGTAAGAGTTGAGCTTGGGACTTAGGAGTTATACCTCATGGGCCACATAGAAGACCTCTAAATTGCCATGTGTACCCTGAATGAATGCCTTATTTCTTGCAGTAGCAGAATTGATATTGCCAAAAACAAACTTTGCAGAAATAGTGCAAATACCATGTCTGACTTTCAGCGACTTCACAAAGGGGAAGGAAAATCAAAATCAGACCAAGTCTATTCCTATGACATAGAGGTCAGACATGCCTCCAACCTACAAGCATCTTTACCCTATTCTGACATCAACAGTCCCTCCCAGAGCACTCTACTTATCTGAGATTGATAATCCATTACAATGGCAGTACTTAAGATTATGTGGTTTATTAGGGAAGTGAACAGAGTACAAGTCAGAATCAGAAACAAGTCAGGATGCAACAGTCCTCCCATCAGGAATGCCTCTTTGTCACACTGCAGGCACAGCTCACAGTTATCTTGGACCTCTCATCCATGTGACCCCTCAGCCTCTGCCCTGTTTAGGCAAGTGTTACAAAACTCCTCTAGCCAGTTTGTAAATACCCAAAGGGCACATCCCGCAAGCCAGCCTCTTGCCTTTAGGCATTCAGTTTTACTCAGTCCACCAACCTTGTTGTTGTTGTTGTTAAGTGCTATCGAGTCAGTTCTGACCCATAGCGACCCTGTACAGGGTCTCCAAGGGTGTAAATCTTTACGGGAGTAGAAAGCCTCATCTTTCTCCCGCGGAGCAGCTGGTAGTTTCAAACCGCTGACCTTAAGGTTTGCAGCCCGATTCGTAACCACTACGCTCCCAGAGCTCCCAATCCACCAGC
>NW_006408582.1:13690059-13691648 GCF_000296735.1 Chrysochloris asiatica
ATCAGAACATGAAATGTACAAAATATGAATCTAGGAAAATTAGAAATTGTCAAAAATGAAATGGAACACATAGATAATGATATCTTAGACATTAGTGAGCTGAAATGAACTGGTATTGGCCATTTTGAATCTGACAACCACATAGTTTAGGAATGACAAACCGAAGAGGAATGGTGTTGTATTCATTGTCAAAAAGAACATATCCGGATCAGTCATGAAGTACAATGTTGTCTGTGATATGATAATATTAAAGTTCCTTAAGGAAAGACAAGCTAATACCACTATTATTCAAATTTATGCACCAATCACTAAAGCCAGGGAGGATGAAATAGAAGAATTCTACCAACTTCTTCAATCTGAAATTGATCAAACATGCAATCAAGACGTACTGATCATTACTGGTGATTGAAAGGCAAAGGTTGGGAGCAAAGATGAAGGATCAGTAGTTGGAAAATGTGGCCTTGGTGATAGAAATGATGCTGGAGATCGCATGATAGAACTCTGCAAAAACAATGATTTGTTCATCTCAAATACTTTCTTTAGACAGCATACACATGGACCTTGCCAAATGGAATGCATAGAAATCGAATTGACTACATCTGCAGAAAGAGACGATGGAAAAGCTCCATCCATATCATCAGTCAAAACAAGGCCAGGGGCATATTGTGGAACAGACCATCAATTGCTCATATGCAAATTCAAACTGAAGCTGGAGAAAATGAAAAAAAAGTCCTCGAGCGCCAACATATGACCTTGAATATACCCCACATGAATCTAGAGATCATCTGAAGAATAGATTTGATACATTAAACACTAAAGACAGAAGACCAGAAGAGTTGTGGGATGACATCAAGAACAGCATACATGAAGAAGGCAAAAAGTCATTAAGAAGACAAGAAGGAAAAGGTCCAAATGCATGTCAGAATAGACACAGAAACTTGCTCTCCAGCGTAGAGCTGCTAAAGCAAATGGAAGAAATGAGGAGGTACAACAGCTGAACAGAAAACTTCAAAGATCAGCTCAAGAAGATAAAGCCAAACATTTTTTAAAATGTGCAAAGATCTGGAATCAGAAAATCAAAAAGAAAGATCACGCTCAGCATTTCTCAAGTTGAGAGAACTGAAGAAAAAATTCAAGCCTCATATTGAAGGATTCTCTGGGCAAATTATTGAATGATGCAGAAAACATCAAAAGAAGATGGAAGGAATACACAGAGTCATTGTACCAAAAGGAAATGGTTACTGTTCAACCATTTCAAGAGGTAGTATATGATCGAGACCCAATGATACTGAAGGAAGAAGTCCTAGGTGCATTGAAGAAATTGGCAAAGAACAAGGCCCTAGTAATTGATAGAATAAAAATTGAAATCTTTCAAGAAAGTTAGGTGGCACTGGAGGCACTTACTCATCTCTGCCAAGAAATTTGGAAGACAACTATCTGGCTGACTGATTGTGAGATCCATATTTGTGCCCATTTCAAAGAGAGGTGACCCAACAGAATGTGGAAATCATCAGACAATCTCTTTGATATCCCATGAGAGTAAAATTTTTACTAAAAGTAATACAGAAATGTCTACAAGCATACTTTAA
>NW_006408582.1:13692563-13694444 GCF_000296735.1 Chrysochloris asiatica
AGTCGCTGGAGAAGGATATCATGTTTAGTAAGGTGGAGGGTCAGAGAAAAAGAAGAAGACCCCCCAATGAGATGGATTGGCAAAGTGGCAATGGGCTCAAGCATGGCAACGATAGTGAGGTTGGCCCAGGATCAGGCAGTGTTTCATTCTGCTATGCATAAGTTCGCTATGAGTTGGTACTGACCCAATGGCACCTAACAACAATAACAAACTTAATTATTTGGGCAAAATTAAGACTTTGGATAGAAAAGCAATATCAAAGAAATTCTAGGCACCACACAAACCCAGAATCTTATTGTAAAAGTGGCTGAATTACAATGTCAGTTGAATTCCCAACCTCAAATGGGTCGGATGTTAAAGTGAGGACATTGATTGGGAAGAAATGGTATGCTGAAACTTTGGATGGAGAGATATGGTCAGATAAATCCTGTTGAATCATTTCTGTCAACAGAACCAGCCTTCTTAGCCTCTGGTGATGAGATTCACCCAAGATGTGTCAGATGAGTCATTACCTCAAATATCACCAAGGGCAGCACCTGAGGCAGATACCTTATAAGACATTGCTGAATATGCCCAAGAAATACAACCATCCCCTATTATTGCTTCTAGACCTACAACTAGACGTAAATCCCAGTGAGCCCCAGTAGGTGAAGTACAAATTGTGACACAGGAAGAAGTATGCTATACTCCAAAGGAATTGCTTGAAATTTCTAATATGTACAAACAGAAACCTGGAGAATATGCATGGGAATGGCTATAAAAGGTGTGGAACAATGGTGTAAGGAACATAAAATTGGATCAGTCTGAGTTTATTAATATGGACCTAATAAGCACAGAGTCTTCATTCATTGTTTCAGCTCGAGAGGTTAGGAAAGGATCTAATAGTTTACTTGGTTGTTTCGCTGAAGCATGGATTGCACAATGGCATATAATAAATCAAGTTAAAGTACCAGACCTGCCTTAGTACACAACTGTGAAAGGTATCCAAAGGCCTAGGGAAATTGTCATGTAAATGTGGATTTATCAAACCAGACCCACGCACCTACACATAGAGTACCAAAGGACACATCTTTTACCATACAGTAATAAACAAATTTGTGAAGGTAATCCCAGCTTCCTTGAAAACTGCTGTGATTGCTATTCTGTGTAAATCAGATTTGACAGTGAGAACAGGCACCTACCTACATTGGGGCTGATTGGACTTCATGGTGGTAGGGGCCAAGTAGCAGCATTTAATCTACAAAGACAAGGTGAGCATGGTTACCATAATGGAATGCAAAGTCACAGTTTTTGTTGTTGTGTGCCATGGAGTCGATTCTGACTCATTGTGGCCATGTACAGGGTTTTTGAGACCGTAAATCTTTACGGGAGCAGAAAGCTTCATCTGTCTCCTGCGGAACAGCTGGTAGTTTTGAACTGCTGACCCTGAGGTGAGCAGCCCGATTCGTAACCACTACGCTACCAGAGTGATTGAAATAGTCTGATTCATGTGGACTTATGTTGCTGTTGTTATGTGCCGTAGAGTCGGTTCCGACTCATAGCGATCCTGTACAGGGTTTCCGAGGCTGTACATCTTTACAGGAGCAGAAAGCCTCATCTTTCTCCCATGGAACAGCTGGTACGAAACTGCTGACCTTGCGGTTAGCAGCCCGATTCGTAACCACTACGAATAAGTGGTTATCAAAGTCCTTATCAAAGGACTTATGGTATTGACTGAGGAGCTCTGGTAGCGTAGTGGTTACGAATCGGGCTACGAACCTTAAGGTCAGCAGTTCCAAACTACCAGCGGCTCCACGGGAGAAAGATGAGGCTTTCTGCTCACAGAAAGATTTACAGCCTCGGAAACCCTATACAGGGTCGCTGTGGGTCGGAACCGACTCC
>NW_006408582.1:13695769-13716970 GCF_000296735.1 Chrysochloris asiatica
AATGCAAAGTCACAGTTTTTGTTGTTGTGTGCCATGGAGTCGATTCTGACTCATTGTGGCCATGTACAGGGTTTTTGAGACCGTAAATCTTTACGTAGCCCGATTCGTAATCACTACGAATAAGTGGTTATCAAAGTCCTTATCAAAGGACTTATGGTATTGACTGAGGAGCTCTGGTAGCGCAGTGGTTACGAATCGGGCTACGAACCTTAAGGTCAGCAGTTCCAAACTACCAGTGGCTCCACGGGAGAAAGATGAGGCTTTCTGCTCACGGGAAGATTTACAGCCTCGGAAACCCTATACAGGGTCGCTGTGTGTTGGAACTGACTCCATGGCACTTAACAACAACAATTAGGCAAGGTGTCCCTAGGAGTGAAATAGATGGGAAACCTGCTAAATATTTACTTGATTTGAACAAGTGACAAAATTCTAGGTCAAATGAATGGCAGTCTAACTTGAATCACCAGAATAGAGAGTCACAACTCCTCAATCAATTCCACGTTAGTCAGTATACACACTCACAACCCCTGGAATGAATGGGAAACCAGCTCCCTTTGAGTAAGGACCCTACTACAGTACCGAAAATATATAATTGTTAGTCTTTCCCTCAGCTTTTCCTAAAGGGGGATCTACAGCCATTTACAAATGTTGTTGTTGTGAAGTGCTGTCAAGTTGGTTCCAACCCATAGCGACTCAGTATAGGGTTTCCGAGGAGCAGGTGGTGAGCTTGAAATGCCGACTTTACAGTTCATAAGGCTTTGCAGTGTGACGCATTAACCCACAGCGCCACACCAAGATTCCATGTTTCTAATAGTCACCCCAAGTCTGATTATTTCCTTTTCCCCAGGAAAAGGAAATAATCAGACTTGGGGTGGGGGTGAAGTAATCAGACTTGGTGGGGGGGAATAATCAGACTGCAAAACCGTTTAAACTGCAAAGACTGCAAAGTCGGTGTGAACCCTAAGATGCGCAGTTTAAGGTCACCAGCTGCTTGCTCTATTGCCTGCCAATCTTGGGAGTTATCAACGGCCTACCACCATCTTGTCTGTCCAACCTACCTGCCTACCACCTAAACTTGCCTATCTTGGTTCATCTGACCCATGGATTTGTAATTTATGCAACTGCATGAGTCATTTCGTCAATATAAACTTCTCTTTCTATATACAAAGATAAACTTCACTGGTTTCCCTTCTCTAGAGAACCCAGCCTAAGACATGTATTTTGCCATAATATGTACTTTTTAAAAAATAAAGTGTGGGCTGAACACACCATCTCTGCAGAATTGACAGCAATCCTTGCTTAAGGAAGAAAATAAGTAAAAAACAAATCACTGTCATCAAGTCAATTTCAACTCATAACTACCATATCCAGGGTTACCAAGACTATATAAATCTTTACAGGAGCAAACAGCTTCATCTCTCTCCCACAGAACAACTGGTGAGTTAAAACCACCAGCCTTGAGTTAGCTCACAGTATCACCCAGGCTCCTTAAGGGAAGTGAAACACTCAGTAGTATACAAACAAGTAGGAGAAAGATGAGGCTTTCTGCTCCCTTAAAGATTTGCTGACTCAGAAACCATATGCAGGGTTGTTACTGCTTAGAACCAACTCCAGGGCACACCACCACCACCACTACCAATATACAAATCTGTTTGTATGTTTTTTGTAGTACTTTGAAACCACATATATCAATAATATGTACAAGACATTGTTATATGTGGTTTTTCTGTAAGCCAAAAATGCATAAATCGCTTATAAAGTGACTTAAAAGTAAAAATTTTCTGTACTTGGATATAGAAACATAGATGTAGGTTGTTGTTATGTGCCGTGGAGTTGGTTCCATTCATAGTGACCCCATACAGGGTTTCCAAGGCTGTAAAACTTTAGGGAGCAGAAAATCTCATCTTTCTCCTGCAGAACAGCTGGTAGTTTTGAACTGCTGACCTTAAGGTTCACAGCCCAATTTGTAACCACTATGCTACCAGAGATCCTTAGATGTAGGTTAAGGTACTAAACAACCTTTAAGTTGGCTTTGCCCTGAGGTCTGTGATAAAAGAAAACATAACATAGTTAACCTTTGTAAACTTGCCTTCAAATGTAAGTCATAAACAACCTCCCTAATCTTAATTTTGAGGAAAATGCATGACATCAGGCTAATCTCTAACCTTGGAGAAAAGATGCAACATACTAGTCTTTGATGTTACACTTGCCCTGTGAGGCCAAGCTGAGAAATTCACAGATACACCCGAATTTGCGCTCACTCACTCAAAGAGGCCACCACTTATCTGTCAATTTGTCATACTGTGGTGGTTTGTGTGTTGCTGTTATGCTGGAAGCTATTCCATTGGTATTTGAAATACCAGCAGGGTTATGCATGGTTGACAGGTTTCAACAGAGTTCAGACTAAGGCAGACTAAGAAGAAGGAGAGGCGGACCACTTGTGAAAGTTCAGCCACTGAAAATCTTATGAAATATTGTCTGATACAGTGCCAGACGATGAGTCCCTCAGGTTGAAAGACACTCAAAATAGCACTGGTGAAGAGATGCCTCTTCAAAGTAGAGTTGATCTTGGTGACATAGACAGAGCAAAGAATTCAGGACGTTCATTTGCTGAGGGCACACAACTCAAAATGAGAAGAAACAACTACAAACACCCACTAATCCTCCAGGCCAAATACTCATTTTACAGAAAAAAGCCACATGTATTAATTGGCACTAACAACTATAATAGTTAGCTAATAGTTGATCAAGAATAGAATTTGAGCCTCCCCCTTTCAATTCTAAATTCTTGCTAATCTACCTTGATGCAACAGTAGTGTTCGCACCCTATCTAAGAATAGATTCAAATAAAATGTGTCTTTGGTCTAAGTTAACTGTGGTATTACAACAGGATAAAAGTGTACTGAATGACATTCATTTCCAAAAATGAATTGGCATAAATCCTAATAAAGAATCAAATATAATGGTCTGTGTGATCAAGAATGCCTTGCTATACCTAAACCCAGAGTACTTCATGCATCTGGGCTATCCCACCCCAATGTACTTGCCCTATGCAGATTAATATGAGACAGACAGCAACAAATGCCCTCACAATTCTTCATTTTTCTTAGTAACCCTTTTCTAAGGAATGTTGGCAATTTGTAAAAATGAACTATGATCCTAAATCATTTCAGAGACAATACTGCCGCTTTTGCTTTTGAATAAAGTAACTATGAGCATGCACATTATTTAATTGTCTCTTTTCCTTTTGTGCTTGGTCATACCCATTTACCTTTTTTTTAAAATACTGTCATTTCATAGAGAATAAAATACTATTCTGTCATATGTGATCAGTATTCTATATGTTTAAAAAGAATGTTCACATATTTTGCTACCCATAATCCTCCTTTGGACGTATTGTCAGGAGGGAACAGTAGCTAGAGAAGGATATCATGCTTGGTAAGATGGAGGGTCAGAGAAAAAGAGCAAGTCACCCAACGAGATGGATTGGCCAGGTGGCAGCATCGATGGACTCAAGTGTGGCAACAGTAGTGAGGTTGGCCCAGGATCAGACATTGTTTCATTCTGCTTTGCATAAGGTCGCTATGAGTTGGTGCCTACTCGATGGCACCTAACAACAACAACAAAATCCTCTCATAAAAACCAGTGATGCAGATTACTGTGCCCATTTTAAACTCTACTGAAGTTTATAAAGAAGTTTTATGACTTTGCCAAGTGTAATCAGTAAAGCACGAGCCAAAACTATGATTTATTCTCTAAGACCCCTGTTCTTCATGATATAACTCATTGTCTTTTCTAATCAGAGTCTGCCTCATACATCCAATGCAAGCTGAAGTACTTGTAGGAGAGGAAGTGCTACAATTTCTGTCCCTAAAGCCAAAGTATCCTGTTAATCTTTTCCATTTTTCTATTTAGTTAATACAGCAGCTGCTTGTGGCATTGTGGGTTAATGAGCTGGATTGCAAGGTCAGTTTAAACTGCAAGATCAGTGGTTCAAACTCAACAGCCGCTCTTTGGAAACCCTGGGTAGGGTTGCTGTGAGTCAGAAACAACTTGACAGCACTTAACAACAATTAGCTAAATAGAAAAATGGAAAAGGGTCTTAGTATTCTTTGGCAGTGATCTCAAAAGTTGTTTATGTTGACTTGCTAGAAGGAGATACAGAATGCCATGCAAGATTTAAGACTCCCAAAGCTGCTCAAGAAGTGGTAGATGCAAGCACTGAAATGAAAACCAAACACAACTGGAAACTTAAGGTCCTTCCTGGTGATCATGAGCAGAGGTATTGGCAGAAGATTTTGGTAAACAGGCAAGCCCAACTGCGTCTCAGCCTCAGAAAAAGAGGCACTGATAGGCAATTACCTGAGCTGAAAAGATTAGGCTAGCAAGACTCAACAAGCAAGTGAACACATTAGATTTTCTGAATATGACTGAGGAAAAAAAGAAAATGATATTTCTGAATATTTCACAGAACATTTGAGCTATTAGAAAATCTATCTTTATTATGATGATACCATATAATGTTGTCCTCAAGCCTATGTACTAATGAAAAACATTTCTAGGTTCTTCTATTTATAAATAAGACTTTTTTTTTTTTTAAAGAGCTAAGTGCTTGTATGGCACTGGTGTGGCGCTGTGGGTTAATGTGCCAGACTACAAAGCCGTTTGAACTGCAAGGTCAGTGTTTCAAGGTCACCAGCTGCTCCTCAGAAACCCTAGACAGGGTTGCTATGTGTTGGAACCAACTCGATGGCACTTCACAACAGCAACAACAACATACCACAATGCTTGATTAATCTGTTTGTTGAAATCATCTTATATCAACCACAAAGTTGCTGAGTAAATACATGTGTCTGAACACTGTAATAGTAACTCTGAAAAACACTAGTATAGACACAACTCTTTTGGTATTATATGGAGCCTCCCCTCCTCATCACATGAATATTCAAAATCAAGGAGCAGATTGATCCAGACAGCCAATGTCACCTGATTTCATTTGTTAGATTGCTTTACAAAGGGACATTTGCATCAGGAATTAAACAGAGACACTAGAGGAGGTCTACTTAAAGTCTTACCTGAAAAAGCAACCTAGGGTCCACAAAGGGTATGAGGGAACTTTTGACTTTACCCTAGGGGAGCCCAGGAATGCTGATTCAGCACACCATAGAGCAAGCAGCAAGACAGTAAACAGGCTAAGAATTGCTTCCTACTGTTCATTCGTCCACAAAATACTAGCGACAACTGTCTTTTTAGGGCAAATGACAGGTCCATAGAAACTCCTGTTCTTCCCCTGGCTGGTGGAGCGGGAGAGAGATGCTTCACCTGACACCAGGTGGACAATAATCCCTAGACACCTCAGGTGGAACATCACAGCACTGGAGAATGACAGAAAGTAAAGTACTCACACAGCAGGGTTGTAGGTCAGGCATGTGTGTTAGATCCTGAAGGAAGGGTGCTTGAATGCTTCATCTCCCTATTCCAAAAGATGGGGCTGTTATGAGCAGGACAAAATAAGATAAAGCAGTGTCTCCCAGAGTATGATGGGCAGATCACAGGTGGTGTGGAAGAACATGAGAACTGGTACATGGATAAACATTCTTTAAAGGTATGGGTATAATGCAGTATGTACTGAAATCAATATATAAACCTTCTAAACTGTGCTTTAAAGGTATGGGTATAACGCTGTATGTATTGAAATCAATATATAAACCGTCGAACCTGTGCTTTAAACACATAGCTGTTCTCTAAAATGGTAAAAATAAATGTTTACGTTTCCTTCAAGTGAGAGGATTGACAATGATTAAGCAGATAATAGTGCAGGCAGATTAAGATGTACGGGAAGCAAGAAAAGAACTTGTCAAACGTTAAGTGCCCAGACAGGACACAATAAATATGAGCTTCTCTTCTTCCTGAGTCTGGAAAGAAAGGAAAGGACACCTGATCCTGCTCAAAGATGACACCCTAGAGGCTCCATTTGAGCACCTGAGTCCTCTTTCCCCCTGCCCAGGACTGTTCACAGCTGCTCCCTCCCTTGGGTCGCACTGAGCCCCCAGGCTGCTCCAGATCCAGAGCCGCGGGCGACCCTCTTCGACAGCCTCCCTCCGCCCTCCCGCCCTGGCGCCAGCAGACTAGCGCCTTCAACAGTGCGAGGTGTCTGAGTGGAGACCACTGTGGGGATCTCGCCAAAAGGTCTTTGGAATGACATTGACAACCCCGCCCGGGACCTGCGGCAAACAAACACCACCTTGAGGCGGGGCCTGCGGCCACTCAGACTTAGACTACATCAGGGCGTAGCGGGGTACCGCTGCAGACACCGATCACTTCACCAAGCTGGGGAAACTGGATCAAAAACTAAGGAGTCGCAGGGACTGCGGGCACCACAAAGCGCCATCACCACTTTTTTTACGTATTACTCCCATGAGTACTGCTGATGAGGAATCCTGATGTGGCGCTGAGGGCTAACGCGCTGGACCCTAAGGTCAGTTTGAACCGCAAGGTTGGCGGTTCAAATCCAGCAGCCACTCCTCTAAAACCCTATGTAGGGATCGCTATGGGTCGGAACCGACTCCATGGCACTTAGCAGTAACGGACAACTGCTGATGTCGTAGTATTGCCGTAGCTTCGCCTTCACGGAAGCCAATTCTAAGACTGAGGCTTGGGCCACAGATGTCTCTTGGTGTCCCTTCTTTCTGGAAATCTGTGGGTAAGGCGAGGGAGGCTGGGAAGGAAGGCGGATCCGATCAGGATACAGGCAACGCCTGTCAAGGATGGAGACCCGGGAAAGTTAATTGGGTTTGTGTTTAGTTCCGTTTCATATTTTCCCCAGAGTCAGGAGAAAACACTTAATACGACCACGCAGGCCCGGAGCCCAGAGTGGAGTTAAAGCTGTGGGAGTCTAAGGCAACGTTGCCCATCGAACTAAACTAGAGAGCATAGGAGAAGAAACTGAATCCACGGCTTTCACTCAGTAGTGGTAGTGCCAGACGGTTAAGAAAGCGGCCTCAGGAACCCACCCGGGGCTTCTAAACAACCCACTGCCCTAGAGTCCATTTGGACTCACAGCCACCCCATAGGACAGAGTAGAACTGTCCCCATAAGGTTTCCTAAACTGTCAATCTTTATAGAAGCCACATCTTTCTCTTGCAGAGTGACTGGTGGACCTTTCTGATTAACAGTCAAGCGTTTAACCAATGTGCCACCAGGGCCCCTTTCCCAATCTATATTGGGGGGCATTTGCTTTATCCAACTGGAATCATAGTGAGGCAGGACTACATGAGTTCATGTCTGGAGCTTAAAATGAGGCCTGACACCTCACCAACACTATTATTTTCAGGGATCAAAGAACAAAGTTGGCTAGAACTTAGAAAGTCAATGGATTATAACTATACTTGCCCTTCAAGTCATTCTGACTCATAAGGACCCTGTTTATCTAGGGCAAGGGTGAGGAACCTTTTTTCTGTCAAGAGGCATTTGAATATTTACAGCATCATTTGCAGGCCATACAAAAGTATCAACTTAAAAAATTAGCCTGCTATATTTGGTCAAATATTTCATTAACTCACTTTGGGTACAGTGCATTATCCTGCAGGACAATCCCAGGACTCCATATGCAGATACCGAGTCTGTTCCCAATCATAACAAGCCTGTATAGTTTCCAAAGAGTAGCTGGTGAGCTTGAATTGCCAACCTTGTAGTATAAACTGACCTTGCAGTCCAGTGCATTAACCCACAACGCCACACCAGGACTCTGGTATACTGAGTATTTGCCTATATTTCATTAGAAGAGCAAAGAAATACCTCAAATATATACTTAAAAGAATGGGTATGCTATTAAAATACTAATAAGCATATAAATGTGTAAATACACGATATAAGTAAATTTTATACACCGTCTTTGAAATCTTTTGGTTGCCTCGTTTCCTTTTAAAAACTCAAGTTATCTGGCAACTACCTTCTTGCCTGCCCACCTTTCACTAAAAATTCTTACCCTGAAGATTAGAACATTCTCATTAAGGTGTGAATAAATAGTTCCCAGTACCTTGGTGTCCCGCCCCCACCTGCTTTTTCTGGAGAAGAGAGACACAGTATGAGTATTCCAGAACACTTAATTATACTTCTGAGAAATCTGTACCTAGACCAAGAAGCAGTTGTTTGAACAGAACATGGGAACACTGAATGTTTTAAAATTGGGAACAGTGTGAGACAGGGTTGTATTCTTTCACCATACTTATTCAACCTGTATGCTGAGCAAATAATACGAGAAGCTGGGTTCTATGAAGAAAAACGTGGCATCAGGATTGGAGGAAGACTCATTAACAACCTGTGATATGCAGATGATACAACCTTGCTTGCTGAAAGTGAAGAGGACTTGAAACATTGAAGATCAAAGAGCACAGCCTTCGATATGGATTACATCTCAATGTCAAGAAAACAAAAATCCTCACCACTGGACCAATAAACAACATTCTTATCAATGGAGAAAAGATTGAAGTTGTCAAGGACTTCGTTCTTCTTGGATCAACTATCAACACTCGCAGAAACAGCAGTCAAGAGATCAGAGGACATATTGCATTGGGCAAATCTGCTGCACAGGAACTTTTTAAAGTATTGAAGAGCAGAGATGTCAGCTTGAGGACTAAGGTGCGCCTGACCCACGCCATGGTGTTTTCAATAGCCTCATATGGATGTGAAAGCTGGACAGTGAATAAGGAAGACCATAGAAGAATTGATGCCTTTGAGTTGTGGTGTTGGAGGAGAATACTGAAAGTGCCACGGACTGCCAAAAGAACCAACAGATCTGTTTTGGAAGAAGTGCAGCCAGCGTGCTCCTTGGAGGCCAGGATGGCTAAGCTTCGTCTCTCATGCTTTGGACATATTGTCTGGAGGAAACAGTCGCTGGAGAAGGATGTCATGCTGGGTAAGGTGGAGAGTCAGAGAAAAAGAGGAAGACCCCTAACGAGATGGATTGGCCAGGTGGCATCATTGATGGACTCAAGTGTGGCAGTGGTAGTGAGATTGGCCCAGGATTGGACACTGTTTCATTCTGCTGTACATGGATGGGGTCGCTATGAGTTGGTTCCAACTCAATGGCACCTGACAACAACAGGGAGATGACAGAGTCCTGGTGTGGCACTATGGGTTAATGCACCACACTGCAAAGCCATTTGAACTGCAAGGTTGACAGTTAAAGCTCCCAGCTACTCCTTGGAAACCTTACATAGAGTCTTTATGGGTCGGAACCGACTGGACCGGAACTTAACAACAACAGGGAGATGATTAACATATCTATCTAATCACTGGGATTTTTTCCAAATGTTAAGGCAGTTTCTGGCTATACCTTGATAACCCTGCTTTCCAGCACATAAAACAGCAGTCATTAATCTCTAATACATAATTAAGTAACTCCTGGTGTGGCGCTGTGAGTTAATGAGCCAGACTGCAAAGCCGTTTGATACTGCAAGGTCGGCGGTTCAAGCCCACCAGCTTCTCCTTGGAAACCCTATATAGGATAGCTATGGCTTGGAATCGACTCAACAGCACTTAACAACAACAGCATGGTGGTGGATGGAATCTTGGTGTGGCGCTGCAGGATAATGCGCTGCACCAAAACACCAAAAAATCACTTGAAGTTGCAAGGTCTACCTTTCAAACCCACCAAATCTATTTCAACTCATAGTGACCTGGTATAGGGTTTCTGAGGAGCGCTTGCCCTATACCAGGACACTATGAGTTAAAACAGACTCAATGGATCTTAACAACAACATTGAAGTGGGTGCATATGAAAAGAACGTTTTTTTGGTCATTTTCTATTATTCTTATTGATTTGGATAAATTGGGTTCTAATTACCATGATGTTCTGTGAAAATCATTTCCTCTACCTTACCTTTTCGAAGGGGCCCTGGTGGAGCAGTGGGTTAAGCATTGAACTACTACACAAATTGTAGTGGTTCAAATCCCCAGTTGCTCCGTGGGAGAAAGATGAAGCAGTATGCTTCCATAAAGGTTAACAGCCTCAGAAATGGAAGGGAGCAGTTCTATTGAGTCAGAGCCAACTGGATGTCAGTGGGTAGTGGACGGTGTTCTTAAGAGATTCAAAGCAAAAACCCTCAGGAATCTGGTTGTGGCCTCTGTGATTTGATGTTTCTTGACTCCAAGCAGCCCAAAGTGCAGGCAGCCCCAGAAAGCTGAGGACAATTCTCTTTCTGTATAACTGAGCATGAGTTCTGCCTTCAAAGTCAAATTATACAGACAAGCTCCCTATTTTCTACTTATGTCCCCAGACTGAATCATAAAAGAAAGGGAAGTCCCACTGTTGGTATCTACAGTGATTCCCACTGCCATCCACCCCAACACCTGGTTGGAGACAGTACCCTAACTTTTGCAAGATATGAGTCCTTCTCTAAACTCCAGTAGTTTAGGGTTTCCTAGAAGCAGTTGGCATGGCACTGTGGGTTAATGCACTGGACTGCAAGGTCCAGCTGAATGGCAGTTCAAGCTCACCAGCTGACTCTCAGAAACTCTATACAAGGTAGCTATGGGTCGGAATCGACTCAACTGCACTTAGCAAAAACAACAACAAGGAGCAGCAGTTGGGTTTTGAACCGCTGACCTTGCAGTTCAAACCAACATTGCGGTCCAGTGCATTACCCTGCAGCACCGCACCAGGACACCAGTTATACATATTTGAAGCACTGGGCAAAGATTAACAAATAAATATAAAAATATTTCCTTTCCATTGTGCTTTTCTATATTTTTCCTTCCCATGAATATAGGTTACTTTATAGCTGCAGTTACTTTTTAAGAAGTTTTTAAGAACCATCCAAGATATTTCCAAACTACTGGGGCTCTTTGGAATGATGGCGAATCTTTCATCAATGGCAGTTTCTATGCAGTCAATCTGGAGACCAGGTCTGCATTTCTAGAAAGCTAACTAGAATTAAGGTAACTGTTGTTGTTGTTAAGTGCCATCGAGTCGGTTCCGACCCATAGCGACCCTGAACAGGGTTTCCGAGGCTGTAAATCTTTACGGGAGCAGAAAGCCTCACCTTTCTCCCGCGGAGCAGCTGGTAGTTTCGAACTGCTGACCTTGCGATTTGCAGCCCGATTAGTAACTAGTGGGGTAATTAAAGTGACAGATTTAAAAAACTAAACAACAACAAGACTGCTTACTGTTTTGAGAAGACAGGAATTTGCTTTTCTAATTTTAATGGTCTAAATGGACTCTATTATTCTTGTTAGATGCCAATCAGACTTACAGTGAATCCATGAACAATAGAAATAAATTGTTGTTGTTGTTAAGTGCCATCAAATCGGTTCTGACTCATAATGACCCTGTATAGGGTTTCTGAGAAACAGCTGGTGGGTTTGAACCCTCAACCTTGTGGTTAGCAGTCCAGCATTGATCCAATAGTCCAGGGCATAGCACTGATATATAAATTTTAAACTAAAGAGAGCACTTTCCTTCATTTTACAATATGTCTCATAATTATAACATACTTAATAAAGTTTTGGGGGGGGCATTTTTCTCTTTATGAAACACAAATGAAATGTTTGTGGATTTCTATGAGGTTTCAAAATTGTCAGGAGTTTATCATAGGCCACCTGAGTTATCTACCAGAGATATTAAAGGTCAAAATCTTAGCTTTTTCCAAAACCAGGCAGCTTGGTTTATGACTCTGGAATTTCTGTCAAAACCTTGACTTCAACATAGTTTGAACAAAGAAGGAATCAACTTTCCAACCTAGTTAGCAAGGAAAATTATAATTTTAACAGTAAGAAAACCAATTTTTTGCTTTATGTGTTGTTGCTGTTGTTAAGTGCCATATAGGTGATTCTGACTCATAGCAACCCTGCAGCAGGTTTCCAAGGAGTAACTGATGAGTTTGAACCACCAACCTTGCAGTTCAAACTGACCTTTTAGTCTAACACATTAACCCACAACACCATTTTATGTGTTATGTGATACTAAAAGTTCTTGAAAAGCCCCATAAGTAAACCCATTACATTTGAACCAGTCAAGAATGTTCATTATATTAAATAAATTCCCTTTTTTAAAATAAATCTTTTAAATTTTGTTTTTCATACACTTATTTAAGTAGCTATAATGAACACACTGATCAGCAGATTCAAAGGGGGTTTCAAAAAGTTTGTAAAAGAATGGAATTAAAAGATAATGGCTTTTTTCCAACGAACTTTTTGAAGCATAAACACACAAGATACATATACTCACTTTCATCAAGTTGATTCTGACTCATAGCAATCCTATAGGACAGATTAGAACTGCTCCATAGGGTTTCTGAGATTATAAATCTTTACAGGAACAGACAACTTCATCTTTCTCCTGTGGAACATACCAGTGCTTAACCACTGCACCACCAGGGATTTGCAGTATATATATTCTGCAGGTTGCTCTTTGGGACAAAGATGAGACAGTTTGCTTCCTTAAAGATTACCAGCCTCAGAAACCCTATGGAACAATTCTACTGTGTCCTAAAGAGTCACTATGAATCAGAATTAACCCAAGGATGATGAGTTTCTAGGAGAGTGGTGGTATTCATCATTAAACCAAACCAAAGAATAAGCTCTTTGAAGAAATATGTAATCTAATTTAGTAATGTCACTTGGAGGTAAGACATTATCATATATTGACAGCGCTATCCTTGCATATTTTATAGGATTCTTTAAAGAAGCAATTTAGAATAATTTGTCTCATTTTTAAGGCTTTGTCATAGCAATCAAAATAACAACTTATTCTTTTCCAGTACACTTTCAAATACAATTTTCATCAAAGTTTCTCAGAAAAGGAAGCACTCTTTCTTGGAAGATGAAAAAAAAAAATGAGAATTTTAGACAGGCTAAGAGATAGCACCAGTCATGGCTTGCTACAGAAACTCAGACACAGAAACACTTTGGAATAGAGGCAAGCTTCTCAAAACAAACTGAAATACAAAGATTACACTTTCCTAAAGTGATCATTGAGATTTTAAATTACTAACAAAATAGGTCTGGAGCTGCCTCCTCCACTTACAAACAAACTTCTTAGCACAGATCAAAAGTTGCTATCTATCCTGGAAAATTGGCATTACCTTTTTTTTTTTCCAATATTTGACTATTCTACCCAACCATGCACACATAAAGCATTTGGCTTCTGAGTATCAATAAAATGATCCAGACAGACATTCCTTGTGGCAACCTCCACCAATGTGCACAAAATCTAGGTTTAAGAATTTAAGAAATCTTAACACTAGTGCCCCAGACCAAAATATCTTCAAGAAAGCAGACAGAAAAAGAAAAGAAAACACATGTTAGAATAGGAAATGAAGATATTTTGAGGCAGAATTTCCCATCTTACCAAACACCTATCAAACCAAAGAGTGTGCTAAACCTTATGAGCCCATAGGGAAAGGGAAGAAAAAAATTGCACAGGGAGTTATACCCTTTGTCCACTAGATGGTTGCCTTGTCATGCTTAAAATGGCTACAAAATGTTCATGTCATGAACACAAAGGCCCAAAAGGTACACTGAGAACTTCCACCATACCCCTTAAAAAGAAAGCAAGAAAGAAAAATGTCCTAGAGTAAAACTCTCAGTCTCTGCTAAAACAAAATGAAGAGATTTGATGAGAGCATGAGACAAAGTTTAACCACATTAGATAAGTCTTGATGTGCACCAAAGAAAGTTCAGGCAGTGGGCTTTTATAATTTTAGCCAGTAGATGGCAGACATATCACACAAGTGCTCAGAGTAGTGCTGGAAGAATTTCCACAGGAAAAATCTCAAATCAAATGAAAGGCAATGAGTTCAAAAGACAGACTGAGAACTTTTGAATACCTAAGGTCTGATTTGGTAGCGTAGTGGTTACGAATCAGGCTGCGAATCTTAAGATCAGCAGTTCAAAACTACCAGCTGTTCCGTGGGAGAAAGAAGAGACTTTCTGCTCCTGTAAAGATTTACAGCCTCGGAAACCTGTACAGGGTTGCTATGAGTCAGAACCGACTCTACGACACATCACCACCACCACCAAGGTCTGATTTAAACCTACCCTTGGATTCTGCCGGGGGTTTGAGCTGTGTTTTGCTTAAACCAAAGTGTTCTTTTCATTTGCTTGTAACTGGCAGACAGCCTACTGTTCTAATTTAACCCAACTCCAGTTTATCCGGAAATAGATTTCATTAACTACACTGTGACTCTTTACCACTCTTGAAGCACTTGAAAAGTCAACTTTGCCCTTCATTTTTGTGGCTTGTAAGATGCGAAAGTACCTCAGTAAACAATCATTCAAACTTCAAATTAGGGATAGGCAAACAGACAACAACAAAAGAAAGATGAGTATGAATATACTTAACAAGATGCAATTAGCAGGTGGCAACTTCATTACTCAAACTTGCAGCTACAAACAAATTTTGTTCAGCAATAAAGAAGAAAGTAAAAGTGGAGAGTGTTGTTGTTAGGTGCCATCAAGTCAGTACCGACTCATAGGGACCCTATGTACAATAGAACGAAACACTGCCCAGTCCTGGGCCAACCTCACAATTGTTGCCACACTTGAGCCCATTGATGCTGCCACTTTGCCAACACATCTTGCTGGGGTTTTCCTCTTTTTCTCTGACCCTCCACCTTACAAAACATGATATCTTTCTCCAGTGACTGCTCCCTACTGATAATATGTCCAAAGTATGAGAGACAAAGTTTGGCCATCCTGTCCTCCAAGAAGCACTCTTATTGCACTTCTTCCAACACAGATCTGTTTGTTCTTTTGGCAGCCCACAGTACTTTCAATATTCTCCTCCAACACCATAATTCAAAAGCATCAATTCTTCTATGGTCTTCCAGCTTTCGCATACATATGAGGTTGTTGAAAATACCATGGCTTGGGTCAGGTGCACCTTAGTCCTCAAGCTGACATCTTTGCTCTTTAATACTTTAAAAAGGTCTTGTGCAGCAGATTTGCCTAATGCAATATGTCGTTTCATTTCTTGACTGCTGCTTCCACAAGTGTTGATAGTTGATCCAAGAAGAATGAAGTCCTTGATAAATCACCAAGTAACCACACCAATGCTCAGGGTTAATTTCAGGAGTACTCTAGACAGATCCTGAGGGGTCCAAAAGCAGGTGAGGGTACAAAGGGTCCATGTCAGAACCTGACTTCAGTGTTTTCAGCTCTTCAGGACCCACTGGAGAAAGATGTCTCTCGATCCTGCCAATTACGCCAAAACCAGAGAAACTACTCTCTTAATGGAAAATGAAAGAAATTAATTGTCACCAAAATATTACTCAAATAGGTAATTATGAAAACCTCAAAATCTGAGGCTAAAGAATCCAAGAGAGGGGAAACAAATTACACATAGTTGTAGCATCATACAAAGAATTTCAAAATACAATATTTGATTGGTCTATGATTGGTATCAGCTAAAGGTGAACAAAGCAAAGTATAATTTATTAGCATCATTAATTATATTAGTACAACTGGAATACAATGATTGGCTAAAAGACATTATTTTAAATATGTGGTTGCTGAGAGTGTTTCATGACTGGTCACAAAACAATGACATGATGAATATTTTCAGGAACAGATTATTAAAAATTACCTTGCTCAGGGTACACCATTTCATGAGGAGATCTGAAGCAAAGAGTTTCAGTAATGTGTTGGTTACAGACCCCATGATATCTCTATTCTTAGCCTGACCTCAAAGAGAACTATTCCCTTAATAATAGGGTTAGTTCCTAAGCAACAGAGTTTGAATCAATGTGAAAAGTTATCCTGAGCCTTAGAATGTGTTCAATAATTTTACTTAAGGTTGCATGCCTCTTTTGCATTTATATCTCACATCACTCTTGACTTCAACTGCTGATTCAAATAGCCATAGACATCTCAAACTTTGAAACTGAACATCCTCCTAACCCTCTTCTGCCTATAATCTTCTCCCTCCAAATGATAGCAACTCTACCTTCCTCAGTTGCATAAGCCAGAAACCTTAGAATCATTCTTTATTCCTCTTTGTGTCTTACACTCCACATCCAATCCATCTAGAAATCCTGTTCACTGAACCTGAAGAACTTAAAATCTGTTTTTCACTACCTCCATTGTTTCTTCCCTGGGTCCCACTATCATCTTCTATTGCCTAGATTTTTTTTTATTGCCTTCCCTATCACCCAATAAACAACATTCTTATCAACGGAGAAAAGATTGAAGTTGGCAAGGACTTCATTCTTCTTGGATCAACTATCAACGTTCACGGAAGCAGCAGCCAAGAGATCAGACGACGTATTGCATTGCGCAAATCTGCTGCACAGGAACTTTTTAAAGTATTGAAGAGCAGAGATGTCAGCTTGAGGACTAAGGTGCGCCTGACCCAAGCCATGGTATTTTCAATAACCTCATATGGATGCGAAAGCTGGACAGTGAATAAGGAAGACCGTAGAAGAATTGATGCCTTTGAGTTGTGGTGTTGGAGGAGAATACTAAAAGTGCCATGGACTGCCAAAAGAACCAACAGATCTATTTTGGAAGAAGTGTAGCCAGAGTGTTCCTTGGAGGCCAGGATGGCTAAGCTTCGTCTCTCATACTTTGGACATATTGTCAGTAGAGAACAGTTGCTGGAGAAGGATGTCATGCTGGGTAAGATGGAAGGTCAGAGAAAAAGAGGAAGACCCCCAACGAGATGGATCAGCCAGGTGGCATCATTGATGGTGTCAAGTGTGGCAGCGGTGGTGGGGTTGTCCCAGGATCAGACATTGTTTCGTTCTGCTGTGCATGGGGTCGCTATGAGCCGGTTCCGACTCGATGGCACCTGACAACAACAACAACAACAACAACAACACCCAAGTTAACACGTGTCTATCCTCTAGTCAGTGAATTACTCTCCCTTCCCTCCTACCCCTGGTAACCATAAAAAATGTTTCTTTTAGCATGAAAACTTTTTTTTTTTACTTTTTACAATAAATTCCTGAGTGTTTTGGTATACATCCCTCCCTCCCCCGTCCTCAAAAAAACCAGAGGGAATAGAAGCAAATACTGTTGAAATGTGATTCATGGAGGGGATTGTAATCATTGCAATGAAACAATGAGTGTAAAACTGATGTTCTCCCATGTAAACTATTGCTCAATTCTCAATAAAACTTAAAGAAAAAATTCTATCATGCAATGCCCAGCATCGTTTCTATCACCAAGGCCATATTTTCCAGCAACGGATCCTTCTTTGTTTCCAATATCCAGTATTTGCATTCCAATATCCAGTAATTATCAATACGTCTTGATTGAAATGTTTGATCAATTTCAGACTGAAGAAGTTAGTAGAATTCTTCCATTTCATCTTCACAGAATTATACTTAAGATAAATCTTGAAAAGTTCTTTTTTGTGTGTGTGGTTGGCTTAAAAATATTTTAATCATCAATGAACAAGGGAAGAATAAACCCCTGGAGCAGGCAGGAATGCAGCCAGGGGGACCTGAGAAGGAAGGCCTCATGGGGGCTGCCATGCAGAGCCTGCCTATGGACAGGAGCAGCATAGGGTGCTGAGGAGGTGTTGAGGGGCTTGTGTGAAGGCTCACAAGGACCTTCTTGGTCCCACTCCCATGGGAGTCTATTTTCCACCCATAGAAGTTTAAGGTTAGGGTGTGTCAAGGGTGTGTGGTGAGGCCTTGGGAAGTGGTAGGAAAGAGTACAGAGAGCTTGTGTCTTTGGACATGGACAGTTGCAGTGTGTATATGCGGTTGAATGTACTTGGTGTGTGCTAAGCTTTGGGTGTGTTTAGGAGAGAATGTGTGGATGTGACTAGGTCTGTGTGTGATACAGGGAGGGTGTGATACAGAGGTGTTGCAGCATGAGTGGGATGTGTGTGGTTGCAGAGTACATGTCTGGGATTGTGATTAGAATCTGTGTGGTGAGGGAGTTTTCTGGATGGATGCAAATATATGGATGAGTGTGTGTGGGTTTTGTGTGGGATGGGAGGTGTATATGCAGATGTGGTGGGAAAATGTATAGTGTCGTTAGACATATATCGAGTGTACACCACACACACACCTACACATCAACAGCCAAACACCAAGACACTTCCTAGCATCACACTCAGACACACATATATCCAATGTCTGTTGAACACCCCACATTCATCCATGTCACTGTCTCAAGCACACTCATCCAATATCTGTGCGTATAAGTGTGTGTTGGGTGGTTGAGTATGTGTGTATATATATATATATGTTGGAGTTTATGTTTGAGTATGAGTTTAAGGATGTGTGGCATGATCATTGTTGTTGCTAAGTGCCGTCAAGTTGATTCTGACACATAGCAACCCTGTATAGGGTTTCCAAAGAGCAGCTGGTGAGCTTGAACCACTGACCTTGCAGTTCAAACGGCTTTGGAGTGTGACGCATTAACCCACAGTGCCACACCAGGTCTCCGACATGATCATGGTATATGCTTATATTAGAGGGGTTAATTTGAGAGTGTGGTTGGGTGTTTGAGTATGTGATTTATGTGCATTGTGTGTGAGTGTTGAGTATGTGGGGTTGCATTGGGTCTTGTGTGGATGTAGGATATGCTTATGTGTATTTAGAAAGAATGTGTGAGAATTTTCTGCACAGGTGCATGTGTATTGGGTGTGGGAACGTGCACTGGGATTGGATTTATGTGTGGTGACAGGATTGGATGTGCACTAGGGATGCATGTGTTTTGGGTGTGCGTTGAGCATGTGTATGTGTTGAGTGTGTGCGTGGAAGCATGGTGCTCACACTGGCTGAGAGATAGATGAGCCCTCTGGTTCAACCCAGGCTGTGATTTGAACTCAGAAGTCTGTAGCCCCGCTCTATTCGTCCTCAAATCAAGGACCATGAGTGGTACAAGAGAGAGCATCTGGAAGACTTCTCAAAGGGAATTGGATTAAGCAGTGCCTTGAAGCTAAAGAAAACTCTGGTGTTGAAGGACATTCCAGCCAAAGGAACCAGCATAGGCAGAGGCTTGGAGGCAGGAAATGAGTGGCACATTCAGCTACAACAGTAGGTATGGAGAGTAGGGTTTAGGAGAGCAGAAGGGGGACTTTGGGCCAAACACAAAGCTTTAAATATCAGTCCAAGGAGCGGGGAGTTGATTCTGCAGGCAATGGAAGGAGGAGATGGAAACAGAGTGAGGCAGAAGAGTTCACAAATGGAAGAAGCCCCAAAGGAGGTGGTGTCCTCCCAGCATTCTGAGGTCCTCATAGGGTCCCCTAAGAAAGGCAGCTGTGCCGTGGTGATTACTTAATATGTAATGGCCCTTCTAGTATTTTATTCTTTCTTTTGTGTGTGTGACTTGAGTGAAAGTTCACATGGCAAATCACTTGTCAACAAATCATATTGTTCCATTGCAATGATTACAATCTCCTCCACGTACTATCATTTACCAGTATTTACCTATCCCCCTCCTCCTGCTTTTTAAAAAGTTTTTGTTGTCATAGTTTACATGGGAGAACATTGGTTTTACACTCATCGTTTCATTGCAATGATTATAATCTCCTCCACGCATCACCATTCAACAGTATTTGCTTCTATTCCCTCTGTTTTTTTCCTTTTTGTTGTTGTTTTTTTGGAGGGAGAGGGGATGTACACAAAAACACTCAGGAATATAATAATTTAAATGACCAAAGGAGCACATTCTGCAAGACTATCTCCTGGCCACCAGCAACTGGCAGCCAGCACACAGCCTTTCTCTTTTCATGAGTCTACGGTCCTCAGCTGCTCGATTTCTCCATGCCCTCATCTCTGCCTCTATCTCTGGTGTCGCTGCTTCTCTGGATAGAGTCCCACATTCCACTCTTGCTGTTCTCCCTTAATGGTTCTAGAGTCCTCTGTTCCTGCAATGTAAGATTTACTACTCCCCTGTTTTTGTTGCAAAACTACCTTTACAGTTGTGACAGATGCAATTAGTCATGATAACAATTACTCGCTATTGAATCATAAGAATCTTATCCCCATCTCTTTTCATCAGACCTGTCTAGACAAGAAAAATACAATTCAATGGGGTTTAAATGTTCTTTTTTTTTTTTTAATTAAATGTTTTTATTTTGCATTGAGTGAAAGTTTACAGGGCACATCATCAGCTTCACTTTCAACCATTCATATAGCTTGTTTCATTACATTGATTATTATCCCCGCCATATATCATCGATTTACAGTGTTTCTCTCTATCCTCTTTAGCTTTTTTTTTTGGTTGGCGGGGGACTTGGCTTTTTGGAATTTACAGTCTTGGCTTTTAGGGAAGGTTTTTACATTTGTCTGTGGATATCCAGGGCTCATGTATGAGATTACTAACAAGCATTACTGAATAATCAGATGAGGGACAGTTTGCTATGTCTACTAGGTGGCTAGAGTCTGATCCTCAGAGCCTATGGTTTGGACGGTCAACAACGCTTGGGCCCACAGGGGCTTGGCCTCCTGACCGGGTCTGTACTGTCTGCATCTGAGTCCTCCTTATTTATTGATTGTTTAAGGGACGCTGCCTGTCTTAGGTGGTCAGTGCGAATTCCTCAGTCTTACCAGTCATTGAGACTCATTGCAGGATGGCAATGTCTCTGTCTTAAGTAGCCGAGGTTCCACGTGATCCTTACCCGTCTCTGGCCACACGTCCAGCATAAACAGCCGCCATCCGAGGAAGGCAGGGAGGGAGGAGATCAGCTGGGGACCCCATGCGCCAGACGTTGCCGGCCCACCACCTGCTCTAAGGTGACCAAGCAGGATCACTATGCTGAGGTTCAATCAAGTTCTTAGTTAAATGTTCTTTTTGATGATTAATACAACACTATACCTCTTCAGTTTATCATTCCTGGCATAGTAAATCATATAATTGTTTGATTCAATATGGTCAATACCAGTTAATTTCAGTGCTGGCATGGCACTGTGGGTTAGTCACTGTGACAAAGTCAGTTTGAACCTCAAGGTCAGCATTTCAAGCTCACCAGTTGCTCCTCAAACCCTATAGAGGATTGTTATGGGTCAGAATCAACTCGACACCACTTAGCAACAATAACAACACTCCTGGAGTATCAGTCACTAAGGGTTCCATTTCATTTAGGGCAACTTCCAATTTTCCTACATTCATACTTCATACATTCCAGGTTCTGATTATTTTTTTTCATGTTTTATTGTGAATTATATGATATTTTACATGAGAGAACTTCAGTTTTACATTCATTCCATCGTATATCGTCTCATTGCCATGGTTCCAATC
>NW_006408582.1:13729543-13730761 GCF_000296735.1 Chrysochloris asiatica
CAGACCAGCCTAGAACAGCTAGAGGAACAGAAGATACATCTTGAAAGAAAGACCAGCAGGAAAAATAAAAAACAAAATTGGTAGACTCACTGACTACCATAAGAACAAGCAAGTTGTTCATCAAGGCAAGCAATCAAGTCCCTTCAGGGCAAACCCCCTTCCAAGACTGAAACTCAAAGGGAATATACGAGCAGGCATGTAATCTTACTGGTGACCACGTTAGTCTACTGATGAGAGGAAGTGGAGGAAAAGCAGCAATGAAGATGTGGACTGAGTCCAACCACGTTCAATAGACTCACATCGACATGGAGTGAGACCTGGTTGGCCAGCAGTATGGTGAGACCTGGGGACTCCTGAGCTCATGGACAGGGACATAGCCCAGAGGGCTAGAGTGGAGAGTGAAGCATCCAGCTGATATGAAGTGAGGGGAGATGCACAAGAATGCTCATACTTGTAGATAGTACCCATTTGACCTAGCTTCAATGGCTGGATGATCAGAACTCCACTAAAGGAAGAAAAAAGAGAGAAAAAAGTGTAATCTGCTACAATTTGATGAACTTGATGTATACTTATGGATGTAGTAGCTTAAAAGAGGGAATGAATCTTCACAGCAAGGATCATTCCCACCCCCTCTGTACACAGGGTTGACAGAGATGGATAATTTAGACATTGGCTACCTAAAATGGGGGGTGGGGGCTATAAAGACACTAAGTGACTGGCTTACAAATTTTCAAGGAGGAGTTCATTTCAGAGAGTACGGGGGAAGGAAGAATCTCCACTGAGTGGTTTCCAACCTGTCTAGATGGAGCTGGTTAAAGGAGATGGGGATAAGACTCTTGTGGTTCAATAGTGAATAATTGTTATCAGGACCAATTGCAATTGTTGCAAATGTAAAGGTAGATGTTTTGTAGCAAAAGGAGTAAAGTGACTGATCTTGAAGTCCAGGAGAGGAGGGAAAAGAGCAGAGTGTAGGACCCTATCCAGACAAGCAGCGACACTAGAGATGGAGGCAAAGACGATGACAAGGAGAGATGGAGTGGCTGGGGACTCTAGACTCATGGAGGGAGAAGGGCTGTGTGCTGGCAGTCGGTGATCAGGTTTGAACATTAACAACAACAACAAAAAGTTCCATGGACTGCCAAAAGAACAAAGCAATCTGTGTTGGACACAAGTACAGCCAGAATGCTCCTTGGAAGCCAGGATGACCAGATTTCATCT